>NC_084465.1:145396635-145699665 GCF_027409185.1 Cynocephalus volans
CAAACCCGCGTTAGCAGGTCGGGACCAGTCTTGGAGTAGCTGTTGTGCGAAGGAGGTGAAGCGGGCCTGCAAGAGTGAGAGGATAATCGCTGGGGGAAAGATCAACCTTCTTCTGGGATTGGGGGGAGAGTAGAGGTCCTGGAGATTTTCAGTTTTGTGGGTCCTAAAATGGATGAAGTGTGAGGAGATGTTGGGTTGGGGGTTGAGCAGGGGGACCCGTCTCACTTGGTGTTAATATATTCTTTGGGTAAAGTAAGTGATACCAAGGAGCCTTTCCTGGTACCTTTACTGCCTTGGGGGTGGCGAGAAGTACTGTATAAGGCCCTTCCCAACATGTGAGAGGGGCTTTGGGAATGGGGTCTTAATGTACACTTGCTGTCCCAGGCTCAGTTTAAAGTCTGAGGGGGTGGTGTGGAAAGGATGAGGTAATAGAAAGTTGGCCTGTTTCCTAAGAAGATCCCTAATGAGTGAAAGAGTAGGAAGATACTGGCCTAAAGGAGATGAGCTTGAAAGGAGGGGTGTGAGAGTGAAGGGTCTGGTGTACATAAGTTTGAAGGGGCTGAGGCCAGTGGGTTTGCGGGGGGCAGCTCCCAAGCAAGTGAGTGCTAAAGGGAGAAGTCGGGTCCAAGGGAGGTGAAGTTCCATGGACAGCTTGGTGAGGTGTGTTTTTAATGATGTGATGGGCTTTTTCTACTTTGCCTGATGACTGAGGCCGATATGGTATATGTAAGTCCCATTTGATATGTAAGGCCTGTGCTGTGAGTTGTGTAATCTTGGAAATGAATGCTGAGCCATTATCAGACTGGAGGCTGGTGGGCAAGCCAAAACAAGGGATGTTGTCTGAGGTGAGAGCATGAGTTACTGCTGTAGTATCCTCTAAAGTTCAGGGAAAAGCCTCAATCCAACCTGAAAAAGTATCTACTAAGGTTAGAAGATAGCATGTTCTTTTGTGGGGAGGCATGTGAGTAAACACAATTTGTTAATCCTGGCCAAGAGTGTACCCTCTGGCCTGGTGGGTGGGAAAGGACTGAACTTGCAGGCCACCTTGATTGGAGCAATGAGTACACAAAGGACAGTTTTGAATGATTTGTTTTAGTAAATTGGCCATGTAGTAAGAGTAATTAATATAAGGGCTGAAGAGGGCATAGTAGGGGTTCATAGCCTATATGAACTAAATTACAGAAATCTAAAAGTATTTGTTCAGCTTGTGTGGTAGGGAGGACGTAGTGACCAGAGAGAGTATACCAGTTGTCTTTCCTCTGTGTTCCCAACCATTGGAGGTGTTGTATTTCTTGGGGTGTGTATTGGGGTAAGGGCATAGGGGCCATGAGAAGGACCTTAGTGGGAGAGGAAGAGTGGGGGCCTGGTGACTGAGTAGACTGTTTTGTGGTTAAATCCGGCAGTTTGTTTCCCTGGACTATGGGGTCATTGGAGGTTTGGTGTCCTCTGCAGTCCTTTGGGAGTTGTACAGCTTCAAGAAGTATCTTGATAGGATGTCCATTTTTATGGGCCCTCCCTGAGTGGTCATGTATCCTCTCTCCTTCCATATGGTCACACAGCAGTGTAGGATGTGGTGAGCATACTTAGAGTCAGTGCATATATGGACTCGTTTGTTACTTGCTAGAGTGAGAGCATGGGTGAGAGCAATGAGCTCTGCCTGTTGGGAAGTGGTGTTGGGGGAAGGGGGGCACCATCAATAGTTTGTGTTAGAGTTACTATGGCATAACCAGGGGTGTGTGTGTGTGGACGTGGTGCTCCCATCTATGAACCAAGTATGTTGGGGCTGAGTAATGGGATGTGGGTGATGTGTGGAAAGGTATTGAGAAAGAGGTCTAAAGCCTCTATGCAATTGTGTTCTAAGGGTCATGAGTGTTTTGTTGTGAGAGTGGCTGGATATAAGGGAGGGCAAGGTTTAAAGGAGAACGAGGAATTTTCAATGAAGGTAAGGTGGATAAGTTGTAGGCACGAAGGGGAGAGAATTGACATGGCCCTATGGCTGAGAAGGTCTTGAATATGATGGGGGGAACAAATTACTGTTTGTTATCCAAAGATTATTTTATAGCTTTCTTGTGTTAAAAGAGCAGCTGCCGCCAACGCCTGTAAACGGGGCCCATCCTTGAGGTGTGGTGTCCAATTGTTTAGAGAGGTATGAAACCAGGGAGAAAATATCTCCTGCCTCTTGTCCCAAAACTCCAACTGCCAATCCTTGGGTTTTGGTGACGTATAGGATAAAAGGATGAAGTAGGTTTGGGAGGGATAGAGCTGGGGCTGTGAGGAGAGCGGCTTTTAATCGCTGGAAATGAGAATGAATGGGCTTTGTGGGATCTAAGGGAATGGCAGGATCCCCTTTGGCTGCCTCATAAAGTGGCTTTGCCAGCGCGCCAAAGTTAGGAATCCATAGGTGGAGATACCCTGCAAGCCCCAGTGAAGAGAGAATTTCACTCTTTGTGGTAGGAGTAGGGAGTTCAGAAATTAAACTCTTACGATCCACCATTATTTCTCTGGTGTTGGGGGTGAGGTGGACTCCCAAGTAGGTGAGTGAAGGGGAAGAATTTGGTCCTTGCTGGGGGACATTCAATATCCCCTGGAAGCCAGGAAATTAAGGGGAGCAACAGTGTGGGCCTGTGAATTCTCATAGGAGGGGCTACAAAGGAGGAGGTCGTCCACATATTGTCTTAAAGGGCTAGAGGTTGAGGGAAGTTCCGATAAGTCTTGAGCTAAGGCATGGCTGAAGAAGTGGGAGCTATCCCGAAATCCCTTGGGCAAAACTGTCCAGGTGAGTTGTTGGGAATGGTGTGTGTCAGGATTAGTCCTGTACTAAACATTATGATGTTAGGGTTTATAACCAGAAGCATGGGTGTATTAAAAGGCAAGTGGGTGGGTCATAGAGGATAAGAAAGGAGTTTGTTTATATGGGGCTTTAACCCTATTAGGTATTTATTAGCGAAGGGGTACTGTAGGACATTAGGAAAAGAAGAAGGATCCCACAGCCTCACAAAGATGGGAGGGTGATGAATAGTGATGGAGGGTGAGCAGGTATCCCATACTATAGAATTAACTTTGTCGGGGGAAAGGGGAGGGTAGAGGTTTCAGGGCCCAGGTCTGGGGCAGCCTGTAACAGGCATATTGTAGGCGGAGTTAAAGTGTTTAGGGTAAGAGTAGCTTTGAATTTGAAAAGAATGTCCCATTCCAGTAAGGGGGGTTGGGCATTGAAGCATTATTAAAAATCTGTGTGTAAATTGGATGTGATGTAATGCAGGAAAGGGGTTGAGTGATCCATAGGTGGTATTCTGATCCCATGACCCCTACTATTGTGATAGAGGACAGGGTTGTTGGTCCTGCATATTCAGGAAGGGTAGAATAAGTGGTCCTTGTATCAATGACAAAAGAGATCAGCTTACCTGCCACAAGGAGAGTTACCCTGGGCTCATGTGTGATCTCCGTGGGGACCGTGGGCCCTGGGCCTCATCAGTCCTCCTCCTGGGCAAAGCCAAGCATCTCCATTAGGGATGGCTGTGAAGCCAAAGGCTGTGGGTTGGGGACTGGGCCACTCCCTCTGTGATGAGTGGAAGGGTCAATCCCCCCAGTGACCTGGCTGTTTGCAGTGAAGACAGGGCCCAGGATGGGGCTTGGGGTTAGAATGGGTCCATGCCCAGTGGCCCAGTTGATTGCATTTGAAGCAGTTCCTGGGTGGCTTGCCCCTAGAGGCAGCAGGCTTAGGGGTATGTGAGCCTTGGATGGTGTTAGCCAGGAGCTGGTATTTGGCCTGGTCTCTTTTGTAATGATCTTTCTTTTCTCCTTCTCCTCCCTATTACTAAACACCTTGAAAGCTGCATTGAGGAGGTAGTGTAAAAGGGCCATGGCTGCAGGGGAGTTTGGATCTATATGTGTGTATATATGTAAAGCCTCAGAGAGGCGGGTTAGGAATTAGTTGCCTTTTGGTGGCCATAAATCAAGTGTGTGATCATGTTATCCCAGAGATCCCAATCCCCATGGCTGACCTGGTGGTCCCAATTTGGCTCTGTGCAAGGGACTGCAATAGCTCCCACAGGCCACCAATTATTTTGAGCATATACCTCATCTGCCTGTTTTTGGGCCATTATCTAAACCTGTTCTCTGTCCTCAGGGGATAAAGTAGTAGTGAGAATCATAAAAATATTATGCCAGGTGAGATAATAAGACTGGGTGAGATATCTGAATTCCTTAATATATGTGCCCAGGTTGGACTGGAAAGATCCCAGTCATTTATTGATTTGGGAGAGATCAGAAAGAGAAAAGGGGATATGTACCCAGATAGTTCCCTCTGTCCCAGCCACTTCATGGAAGGGATATAAAGGAGCCGGGGCTGAGGATGAAGAGAGGGAAAAGGTGGAGGGGCTGGTGAGGGTTTTGGAGTGGACGGAGGTAGTCAATGTGGCCTGTACAGGGAGTAGAGTTGTCTGACAGATTAAAAGATTAATCCAAGTCCAGAAAGGGGAGGTCAGGCATGAGCTAGGAGAATTTGAGATATAGGACAGTTTTTTTTTTTTTTTTTGAGATATAGGACAGTTTTGACAGAGAGAGAAGGACATGATCAAAGACAGAAGAAAAGGTTTCAACATAAAGAATCTCTCCACCTTGCCCTTTCAGTGACAAAAGTTGCCTAGGAGAGTATCTAAATTGAGTACCATCTTGTGGCTACTGGGATCCATTGTAATGCGGTGTTTGAGTTTTAATGTCTTCCTGGAGGCCAAGAGATTGTCCAGGAGACAGCCCAGAGGTGTAGAGCATGGAGTACAGTAGAAAATGAGATGTTTAGCTTTAATATCTCCCTGGAGGCCAAGAAATTGGCCAGGAGACGGCTCAGAGGCATAGAGCATGTAGGTTTGGATTGTGAGGATCCCATTTAGAGGGTGAGAAAGGGAATGGGCAATCCTGGTAGAGGAAGGGTGCCAACAAAGTGCATCCTCTTTGCTGTGCACCTTCTTTTTGAGAGAAAAGCCACGACCAGCTAATGAAGCATCCTCCAATACCTGGGGGCACGAGAGGAGTTCCCCCGGCCAGGTGCCTCGGCTTCAAAGAGACCGAACTCATAGAGAATAGTTGGGGGAACTCATAGAGGCAGGACAGATCCACTGACTCACCCTGAATTGAGGCTGTTGTTGGATGCGTTGGTCTGAAATGGCAAAAGGAGAGAGTCCCGGAAGTACCTGGTTCGGCAGGTCCAGAAAGGGCAGCTGATGGCCAATTAACTCAGGTGGGGAATGTCCAACAACATTGGCCAGAACCCTTCCTTCATTTCAGCACCACAATGAAAGAAAGTGAGCTGAGACGCTGGGTACCAATCAACCTTTATTAAAGGAAGAAAATCTGCCAGGCTGCACTCAAAGTGGAGAACGGCACCATGTGTGGGGGGTGGTAGAGCTTATATAGGGCACCAAGGGCTGGTTGATACCATCAAGGAGGGGCATTATGCTAATGTGGAAGCTATGTGACCAGGGTGGAGAACTGTGCCCTTGCAGCAGCAAAAGGGTTTCTGTTTTGCAGAAGTCACGAGGCTTCTCATAAAGGGAAGCGGGGAGGGGTTTGGTGTTGGAGTGGAAGACAAGGCCGGTGGCTATTTTGTGCTTATTGTGTGCGCAATCATGCTGGTCACATCCAAGATCCATCACTAACTTAAAATTATATTCGGTAAGTGTATTAGTCCATTCTTGTTGCTTATAACAAAGTACACTGAACTGGGTGATTTATAAAAAAAAAATAAAATTTATTGCTTACAGTTTCTGAAGCTGGGAAGTCCGAAGTCCATCTGGTGGTGGTGACAGTGACCCAGGGGTCTCACATTGCTAGATGCTGGAAGCAGAGGAGCAGAGAGAGCAAAAGGCACACTTTCCTCTTCTTTTAAAGCCCTCAGAACCACACCCTGACCACCATTTGTAATCATCCACTACTGCACAGTCCTACAATCCAATCACCTCTTCAAGGCTCCACCTTTCAATTACCATAGTAGGATTTCCCACCCTCTTAACAGTCACAGTTACTAATACATGAAAGTTTCTAATACATAAAACTTGGGGGACACAATTCAAGTTTCAGGGAGTTTTGGGGAGACATAATTCAATCCACTACAGTAAAGTTCACCAATTTCTCTTGAAAACAGGTTCTAAGTCATAGTTCTTATATGTGAAGCTACGTGGAGTTCCAGACAGAGGAGTTCGAGACTCCTTGGATCCACATGAACCCATGTTTCCCTGTCTTCTAGTAACCTTAGTCACCTACTGATCTGTGATGAAAACAGTGTAGTTTAGACAGGCCCCCTTGCCTCAGGTCTGGTTGGGGGTGGTGCAGCACATTCTTTGTAAACAAGTTGTGTGGGGGTAGAGTTAGTACACATGCACGCCCATGTATTTTGAGCTTGTTGCTGTTCTTATGTGTTCTTCAGTGTGTGTGAAGCAGCGGCTCTGAACTGCTGGTTGGCAGAGCTTGCGTCTAGAAATAAAGCCTGTTATTTCTTCACCTACAGCTCCAAGGACATTTTTACTGTTACCTAGCTTGTAGATCTGCATGTGAAGGGTTTGTGACCCAGTCTAGACAATGGGCTTGAGGGGTCTGTGAGCCCTAGGTCCCCGCCCTAACTTTACAAGAACCCAGTTCAGTTCTGCCTGACCAAGTCAATCTGAGGACTCCTTTCCAGACCCAACCTATTTCTGTCTCAGCTTCCAAAGGTCATATACTCTTTCCACAGCACGAATTAACCCTTGGCACCCATCCCAATGTCAGGAACTCTCTCATAGCCCAAAACCCTGGATTCAAACCCCAAAAGATCAGGGGTTCAATGCAAAAAAAGCAGAGTCCAGCCAAAGAGGAACTTACAACCCTAGGGGCTCATTGAGGAAGACAGGGGACCTCAAAAGGGGTCAGTGGTACCTTCCTTCCTGCATTCAAGGTGTCTTGGGAGTCACTAGCAATCACTTTGGGTCTCTTTGTGGTCACCAAAATAGTTAAAAAAAAAAAAAAACTACAACAAATCCAGTTTTATAGATCTTAATTGGCTAATAAAGCAGCAGATCAAAATAAAAATGGCTTGGAATTATCCAACACCACATGTGCAGAGGAAGTGACATACAGAAACAACCTGATTGGCTATAGTCAGCATTTGCCTTATATGGTTATGTTTTTGCAGCTTTCATCCTCTGATTGGCTGGAGGTTCAGCTGCTATGAGTGGCTGAGACTCAACTACTTGTTACAGGAATATAATTCTGGACATACAAATGGCCAATAGGTATATGAAAAAATGCTCAACATCACTAATCATCAGGGAAATGCAAATTAAAACCACACCGAGATGTCACTTCACCCCAATTAGACTGGCCATAATCAAAAAGACGGAGAATAACAAATGCTGGCAAGGATGTGGAGAGACGAGAACCCTCCTACATTATTGGTGGGACTGTAAATCAGTACAACCACTATGGAAAACAGTATGGAGGTTTCTCAAACAACTACAGATAGATCTACCATATGATCCAGCAATCCCACTTCTGGGTATATACCCAAAGGAATGGAGATCATCATGTCAAAGGGATATCTGCACTTCCAAGTTCATCGCAGCTCAGTTTACAATAGCCAAGATTTGGAACCAAGCTAAATACCCATCAATGGATGACTAGATAAGGCAAATGTGGTATGTATACCACGGAATACTACTCTGCCATAAAAAAGAATGAAATTCTCGGGCCGGCCCGTGGCTCACTCGGGAGAGTGTGGTGCTGATAACACCAAGGCCCTGGGTTCGGATCCCATATACGGATGGCCGGTTCGCTCACTGGCTGAGCGTGGTGCTGACAACACCAAGTCAAGGGTTAAGATCCCCTTACCGGTCATCTTTAAAAAAAAAAAAAAAAAAGAATGAAATTCTGCCATTCCCAACAACATGGATGAACTTGGAGAAACTTATATTGAGTGAAATAAGCTAAACACAGAAGGAAAAATACTGCATGTCTTCACTCATAAGTGGGAGCTAAGAAAGAAAGAAGGAAGGAAAGAAAGACCACACTGGTGTGTTGAACTTGCAGAGGGAGACAGCATACCTAGGGTTGCAGAGTGGGATGGGGGAAAGGGAGAGGAGGAGGGAGATTGAGGATTAAGTGGGTGGAGGATGTGGGGAATAATTGCAATTTGTGGTAATGGGCATGCTCTAATATTGATCTGGCCATCATATCTTGGGCACAAGTGGTGACAGTCAGGTTTGTACCCCATGAATATTCATAACCAATAAAAAATATATAAGTAAATGGGATCTTTGGAAAAAAAAAAAAGAATATACTTCCAGGTTAGGTTATAGTCTGTTTACATATCAAGTTGGGTTACAGTTCATTATGTACGGAGAAACATTTAGGTCAAACTTAAAATATGCATGGAGGCAGCTTTAGGCTAAATTTATTTCTATTTAACATCATTATTCTGACAAACATTATTTCAATAATAAATGTTTTACAGTAAATCTGCCTAAAAATAGTTTCCAAAATCTTTTTGGTAACTTGCAACTGTAAATTTATGCTAGGTTAAGTAGGAGATAGTCATTAACTATCTAGATCATTTATAAATAAGATAAAATACTAAATCACAAGTTTTATACTTTCAGCTTCTTATTTTTAAGAGATACTAAAGATATTTGGGTCTGTTAATAAGAAATTAACATTGGGAAATTCTGCTATGAGGAAGTACATGCCTCTAGAAAAAGTGAAATTATATATTCATAAATTTTCGAATCTACTACAGAATGCTGATACATGACAGACGTTTCACCACTGTCTACTTCCTGATTTTTTTCTGGAGAATAAAGGACACTAAGGGTTAAAAATATAACTGATATATGTAAATGAATCTACTAAAAATAATAGGGTGAAGGGAAACAATTCTATGCAAAGTACACAAAGTAGGGTGTGTTTTACAATTATTTTGATAAGAAAAATATGCAAAGTATGAAGGATATTGCTATGGGTCAAATGTATCCTCCCAGCCAGCCCGTGAGCGGTGCTGATAACACCAAGGCCATGGGTTCGGATCCCATATAGGGATGGCCGGTTAGCTCGCTGGGTGAGCATGGTGCTGACACCACCAAGTCAAGGGTTAAGATTCCCTTACCAGTCATCTTTAAAAAAAATTTTTTTAAATGTATCCCCCAAAAGTTCACCTATTGGAAACTTAATCTCTATTGTAACAGTGTTAAAAGGGTGGGAAACCCAATTATGGTATTTAAAAGGTTGGGCCTTTAAAAGGTGATCTGAACTTGAGACTCTTCAGCCTTTGGGTTCCAGGACTTACATCAGCAGCACCCCCAGCTCTCAGCCCTGGTTCTGAGGCTTCCGGACTTGCACTGAGCAACACTACTGCATTCCAGTTTTGCAGATGGCCTATCGTGGGACTTCTCAGTCTTCACAATTGGGTGAACTAATTCCCCTAATAACTCCTCTCTTATATATTTGTATACATATCTTATTGGTTCTATCTCTCTAGAGAACCTTGACTATTACAGATATAGTTTCGTGAAAAAGAAAAAAGTAAAGTGGCTGGGTGTTCCAAAAAAAAGGTATAATATAAATCTGAATGGATACAGAAAGCTGTAAAAAGTTTGCAGAAAAGGAATTTAAGTTGTATGGTCAAGCTGGCTAAGTGAATGGATTTATTCATAAGTTTTATTTTTAAATGAGCTCAGTGTACTGATGCAAAACTATCAAAACTACAGTTTGGTTTTATTAAAGAAAAATTATAAGAAGCCATTGTTTTAGACTAAGTTCCGTCACTAGGGCCCAAAAGACCAGACTAAAGACCAAAATGGGGTCACCCCTGCTGAGTTCCAGGTCACTTACGTTGTGGTCAGACATTCTGAGAATCAGGACAAGAGATAACCGCCAATTTCCAGTTTTGATCCTCAATAGACATGATAATGAAGTTCCCTGTGTTTTAGTCCTTACACAAAAGAGATAGCCTAAAGTAACCTGATGTTAACTAGCCAGTTATTTCTCTATGACCAAACCATTTTCTGCTGTTTCTGCTTTCCCCAGACTTTTTCTGTCTATAAAATCAAACTCTTTTGCTGGGCTCATTGGAACACTTATGACATGCCGCCTGATTCTAGAATCACAATAAAGCCAGTTGAGATTTTTAACTAAATATTTTGTAATTTTGTTCTTTGACAGTTTTCTTTATCTGTCAAAACAACAAAGTTTTCTTGGATTACTAGTCTGCTATTAAGAAAACACCGTTAAAGATTTTCTTTACCTTGTAAGTAATCAGTGTAGAAAACAAAGATTCTATGTCTTATTTTCAAATAATTTCAAGTGCTTTATTATTAGGCTTCATGGCCAGCTTAAGGCAATTGGGCTGGGCTGGAAGGAATGCTTCAGAAGCCTATGCCCTAACTGACCAGATGTTATCAGACATAATGGCTGTGTCACCTTGCATACCACTGCTTACGAAATTTCCCATTACTCTGCCAGAACTCTCAAAGCCTTATAAACCTCCTGCTTTTCTTTGTTTAGGGGAACTGATCTGACTCAGTCTCCCCTCCATGTTGGTGGAATAAAGCCTCTTAGCTGAAATAGTGCCTGGCTTGGGTCTCTCTTTCTTTTCTCCGTCTCGCGGAACCTAACATTTATGTCTTTGATTATTTACGAAAACCGAGTCTTCTCATTAAAAAAAAAAAAAAAAAGCTAAGGGTTTTTTATTTGACAATCATATTACCAGTGCCTCATGAGATATCACATTTTAGGAAGAATTAGATTCACGTAATTGGAAGGCACCTTGGGAACTGACTCAATCTGACATATCCATTAATATGTGCCAGCAGGAGTTACCACATTTAAATCAGCACAGCTAGATGAAAAAGCTACTTTTTAAACACCTTTACCTGAATAACCTCAATTTCCTTTATCTTTACGCTTTTCTCCTGAGTTGGAAATCCAGCAAATGGAAATTCCACAGCAATCACTGGCAGAAAATTCTTACTCATCATTAGCTAAAGACCACCATACGGAAGTTAGCTTATTACATAAGCTTAACAAACAATTGTCAAAATGAAGTCCTAGGTTAAAAATAGACACCCCAACTCTTTTTATGTTTGCATGACTGAGTAGCTTGTAACTGAAAGTATATAATAAAAGAGCAAAAGTAGAGGAAGTAATATACACTAAACTAATATATATAATTAAGTAATATATATTAAACACATAGTCTTCCTAGTTTAATTAGAAACGTTGTTAGCAGTGTGCTGGGAGAAGTCCAAAATTTAAAGCAAGAATTTTTTGGACTGACTCTTCTTTCTGTTACTCACTAAATTGTGGGACCTTGGGCAAGACAATTAAGATAAGTCTCAATTGCCTAATTTGTAAACGTCCTACAGCGTTTTGGGAATGTTTCATTCGCTTGGCAACTACAAAGGCTTCAGTAGGCTGGCAGTATTTAGTCAGTAAGCATCAGCGGCAAAAATTCTTCCTTTAAGTCCACTCACACCAGGACACCGCTCAGGAACACCGCTAAGCGTCCCTTTTGCTAAGCGGATGTGGCAGTCCGTAGGCGCAAAGTTCGACCTAGTAGGAAGGAAGGACTTCGCAGGGCTGGAGCGCGGGCGGGAGCAAGAAGCCGAACCGGAACAGGTGGAAGGAACTAGGCCGCCGGAGGGAGGTGTCGGGAAGCGCCGGGGGGTGGAGGGTGGGTGGGAGGGGGACGGACTACATTTCCCATAAATCCGCGGGGCAGGGCGAGGGGCGGGCGTCGAGAACGTTACCGGACAGGCCTTTCCCGGCAATACAAAGGTAAACGCCGGCACCGCGGCTCCGAGGGAAAAGTAACTTACGGTCCGTGCCTAGATATATAGTAGTAATCCTCCTAACCCATCCCGAACTGACAGAAACTACTCTCCCAACCGGGCGACTTTGAGATTTCCGGGCCTCAGACGCCACCCTCTCAACCCATAGCTGCCCCACCAACTTTGGGCCTGGGGGCACTTCCCAAATGCCTACGGACGTGGGGGCGGGGAGTGCGCTAGGAAGGTGAAGGCCCAGGGTACCCTTTTCTAGGGGTGACGATCTATAACGGTTCCTTGTTCGCCCCTCCCCCACTCCCAGTCTCCTATGAAATCGGATCCTATTAAAAGATGCTTCCACCTCTCCTATTAAAGAGATGGCAGCTGGAGCGCCCGGCCCATTCTGGTAGCAGACGACCGCCCTTCGCCTTTGGTTGCTGCTCAGTCGTCCTCGGGCCGGCGAAAGCTGTCGAAGACCTGCAGGCCAAGCACTGCTAAACGCCTCCACCCAGCATCCTTAATCCTTCCCTCTGTCCTTTAGAGTGGTATAATGATTGCCACTGGAGAGACTAAGGGACTTTGCCCTGGGTCCCAGTACCGAGCCTGTCCGGATCTAAAGTCCTTTGCTTTGCTTACGTCCCATCACCTTCTTCAAACCTTATCATAAGAGAGGGCAAGCTCTGGGGACCGCGGAGTCAATTTTTTTGCCCAGTGGTACTGACGCAAGCCACTTTGGGCCCAGGTGCAATGCACCCCATGTCCCCAGCACGTTCCGGCCTGTCCAGCCGCGCTGGCGCGGACATATTGGTCCGGCTTCGGTTTCCCCCGCCTGAACAAAAACCAGCAAGGTCTTCCCTGGACCCGTCAGGGGCAGTGGTCCCTTGGACTGTCGTTTCTCTTCTCCTCCTTTTCCTTCTCTGGGGACTGACGGACAGCGGGCGTCATCGCCGGGGCCGCTGGGTGGCAGGGTGGGGTTTACTGCACGGCGACGGCAGCTAGTGGGTCCTCCAGTGACTCTGGGGCGGGGCCGTGAGGAGGGCGCGGACAGACAGATCGACCCCGCCGGAATGGGGGGTGTGGCTGCTCCGCCAGTTTCCTCTGGGTGGGAGAGCAGCTCCGCGACCACCGGTGGCCGGACTCCCTCGGCCTTCTGCTAGAGATGCTCTTCCTCTCGGTGAGTTGCTTTTTTGTTGTCGCGGGCTGGGCTGTAGGCCTAAGTCACGCCCCGGGGAGGAGGAAGGAGCCGGGCCACCTCGGTCTGTGTGGCCTGGATAGGGCAGGGCAAAGGGGAACTGGCCAGCTGCGCTCCTGGTCCTCCTCCTTTTGGGGCATGTTGATCCGCGGCTGCGCTCCATGTTCCAGTTTCATGCAGGCTCCTGGGAAAGCTGGTGCTGCTGCTGCCTGATTCCCGCCGACAGACCTTGGGATCGGGGCCGGCGTTGGCGACTGGAGATGGCGGACACGAGATCCGTGCATGAAACCAGGTTTGAGGCGGCCGTGAAGGTGATCCAGAGTTTGCCGAAAAATGGTACGTGCACCGGGCTGAAGAAGCCTCCTACGGAGGCCTGAGGCCCCAGTTTCTAAGCCTCACCTCTTTTAACCTTTTTTCTGGTTCTAATCTTGCTTAGTTAGCCTAATTTTTTCTCTGTTGAAAAGGAGTGTAATTGAAGAGGAGGTATCGAGTGTGAATTAATTACCTGCTGATCTTTCAATCTTTCACAGAAATATATTATTCAGATTTCAAGTAGTTTTTATTGTTGAGAACAAAAGTCTTGTCACTTAATGACTGCGGATTTGGATATGTCAAAATCTGGGATGGAGATGTCTGGTGGCATATACTCATTAAGTCTAAAATTTAAGGCTTTTTGAAAACTTTTGATATGAAGGAAGAGAAAAGACAGGACAAATTTTTTCATTTGCAAATGATTTTTTTATTTTTATTTTAATTTAATTTAATTTTATTTTTTAAAAGATGACCGGTAAGGGGATCTTAACCCTTGACTTGGTGTTTTCAGCACCACGCTCACCCAGTGAGCTAACCGGCCATCCCTATATGGGATCCGAACCCGTGGCCCTGGTGCTATCAGCACCGCACTCTCCCAAGTGAGCCACGGGCCGGCCCGCAAATGATTTTTTAAAATTTAATAAATATATATTACTACTTTTTTTTTCTATTCCGTTGTACTAGTTTTATCTTTTTTATGCTCATATTGGACCTTCTTTGCAGCTTGGAAGAAAAGCCATTAAAGTTGTTCTGTTGTATTTGATGTGTCATTTCTCTGGCTACTTTGAAGATTTTTCTCTTTCTCTTTGTTTTTTAGCAGTTTGGCTATGATATGTTTAGGTGTGATTTTGCTCATATTTATCCTGTTCACGCTTTGCAGTTTTTGGAATTTGTAATTTTATGTCTTTGATCATGGTTGGGAAGTTTTCAGCCATTATTTATTTATTTACTTATTTATTACCTTTTTTTTTAAAAAAGATGACTGGTAAGGGGATCTTAACCCTTGACTTGGTGTTGTCAGCACCACACTCTCCCAAGTTAGCCACAGGCTGGCCCTGTAATACTACTTTTAAATTGATCTGTCCTAAACTACTGCAGAGAGTAAGATCTTAAGATTTTTTGTTACTTGTTGCTTCATCTTTGTTTAAGGCCTAAGGTAATAAAATAATGAATCTATGGCATCTATGTTTGGTATGAGCTTGGCCTTTAGAAATTTAAATTCTTTGATAATATTTCAAACGTATATGTTAAATATATCATGTATGAGCACCTTGAGGACAGGGATCATAACTATCTGGTGCCTTACACATAGAATACATTCAATAAATGTTCTGTTTTTTGTTTTAATCCATTGCAATGTGAATGTCATTCACCTAAGCCAATAAACTTTTAAATATTAATTGGTTAGCTCACTGAAGATACTATGAGATGAGGCTTGGTGTTTTAAATTTAGATATGTGTTAAATAAGTTGGTGACCATTTTTAACTGTGATTTCTCCATTTTTTCCCTCTGCTGTATAAAAAAGGACTATATCATTGAAACACTGTAGCTAATAGATACTCCTAAATTTGCATGTAATATATGTGGATAATTATTATTGTGATTTTGGAATTAGTCATGCACTCTTGGCCAAACTTGAAATACCAGCTCTCAGCTTGTCTGTTTTGTGATTTCCACAGCTTTTATAAACTACTAGCTTTTGTTTACTACATATTATCTGTTTATTATGCCAAAGTTTCTTAGCAACTGAGAAACTGAAATTTGGCAAAGAGGAGCCGAATTTCTTACTGTTGCAATTTTATTAACCAGAGTATACATGTAACTTTTTAATTTATGCTAGTCAATTTTGGTTTGTCACAAGCTTTGAGTAAATATACCTTATTATAGTGCATAATATCAATTATTCTACATATTAATATATTTGTTTTTTAAGTGACATTTGCCAGTTATTTTGATTACACCTACAGTAAGTTTGTTTATTCTTTTACTTATTGAACTGTTATGCACTGCTATTAAAGCTTAAAATCTCAGAGTTTTCTGAAATCAAAGGAACAAAGCAATTAACAGAGCCATAATTTTTGTTTCTATAAGGTAGAATAAATTATTATCTGAATTATTAATGAAATATAAAATCACTATTAGTAGCTAAGCTAATTTACAAGTTTACTGTATCACTTGTATTCTCTAGGTGATCTGTATTTAAAATATTTTTCCAATAGGTTCATTCCAGCCAACAAATGAAATGATGCTCAAGTTTTATAGCTTCTATAAGCAGGCAACTGAAGGACCCTGTAAACTTTCAAGGCCTGGATTCTGGGATCCTATTGGAAGATATAAATGGTAATTTTATGTAGAGAGCTATGAAAGAATTTTAATTTTAATGACATAATTATCATATATGGCTGTTACTTATATGGATGTATATTATTCTGTGCATAAAGTTTCCTAGATATTGGATACAATTTTTAATCCTTGAAGTACTCTTAACATAATTTTACACAAATAGGAAAATCTTGGGGAAGAGAGGAAAAAAATAAAACCAAAAAGGGTAGGTGCATAAAAGATAAAAAGTTAATCTTTTAAACCTTTATCTTTTATCTTTGTTAATCTTTCCTTTTTATGGAGATAAAAGATAAACAAATTATCTTTGTTAATCTTTCCCTTTTACGGAGTTTTTCTTTTTCTTTTAAAATTTTTTTTTCTAAGCAAAGAGCAACTTCCAAACTAAGTTAAAAATACAAAGTTTAACTGGCTCTTTTACCTGCCAAGAAAAGTAATGACTTTTGCTTGTCAGGTGACATTGTTTGCTTTGATCCTTTAAGATAATAAATAACTAGGGATATGACTAGGTACTGCCACACTAACTTTTTATCTAAGCTTTCATTTCGAGAAATTAGATTTTTAATATACTTAAGAGAATTATATACTATCAAGATACCTGTGCCATTTTCCCAATTGACTAACATTTAATATTCTTAAATTTTATCGAAGACTTTACAAATGTCTGACAAAAGTCAATTTTAGACTGTTCTTTATGACCACAGAATGCTAATTGTTTTTTTTTTTTTTGTCTTTTTTGTCTTTTTCGTGACCGGCACTCAGCCAGTGAGTGCACCGGCCATTCCTATATAGGATCCGAACCCGCGGCGGGAGCGTCTCCCCAGTGCGCCACGGGCTCGGCCCAGAATGCTAATTGTTGAAGAACGCTTAAAGAGCTACACTTTTTTTTTTTTTGGCAGCTGGTGGGTGTGGGGATCTTAACCCTTGACCTTGGTGTTATCAACACTATGCTGTAACCAAGAGCCACACATTATCATGCTAAATTTCTTCATCCTGAATTGGAAAGTGCTATAAACTTGTTTGAAGATTTCTTAGTACTGTACTTTGTTCTAAGATCTTCATGAATAGTCATAAAGTAATAGGTTAAATGAAACAGCAATGTTGTTTAATTTGTATGTTTTAAGAAAATTATTTACTTCATTTTTTTCCCCTAGAATTTACATGGGTGGAATTAGACTCCTTATGGGCAAAATATATAAAAAGAGAGGTTTTCATGTTAGGCAAAATTTCAAAGGACTGTTCTTATTATTTAGGGCTTTAAAAATTTCTTGCTGCTCACATTTTCATTTCTTCAGAAGTGAAAAACCATTTTCATTTTTAGTTCCAGTGTACAACTTAGGCTCTTATTTAAATTAATTGAAAAAAAAAATTTTTTTTAAGATGACCGGTAAGGGGAGGTTAACCCTTGACTTGGTGTTGTCAGCACCATGCTCTTCCAAGTGAGCCACGGGCTAGCACTAAATTAATTGAAACTTTTAACTGAGCTTTTCTTCATTTAAAACATGCCTATGGGGCCGAGCCTGTGGCACACTGGGGGTGGGGGTGGCGCTGGGAGCGCGGTGACGCTCCCAGCGGCCGCGGGTTCGGATCCTACATAGGAATGGCTGGTGCACTCACTGGCTGAGTGCCGGTCACGAAAAAGAAAAAAAAAAAAAAAAAAAAAAAAAAACATGCCTATGACAGTTCATGTAGTCTTCTAAATTGTTCATTTCTATTCCTGTTCTTTATAATGATATAAAAAAGTTTAAAGAGTTCTTAGCAAATATTTACAGATAGTCTGTAGTCTCCGTGGTCTATTAATATAAAGATAGACAGATTTTATATATATACTTATTAGTTTTAAATACTACTAATTTGCAAGTTTATTTGCTGTGATGGTTTTCTTCGAAGTGGTGCATTCAAAGAGATCATTTGGAAACAAAACATGGCTTTGAGTAGAGCCTGTTTTAAATTAATGATCCTACAGCATCAACTATAAATTGTTTTCTGAGCAATTGAAAATCAGGTGTCTTTTTGTCATTATTTGGATATTTTCATTTCTAGGGATGCTTGGAGTTCATTGGGTGATATGACCAAAGAGGAAGCCATGATTGCATATGTTGAAGAAATGAAAAAGGTAAGGAAGATAATTCACAGTAGAAAATAAAAATATTCAGAGCAGCTCTAATTTGATTTTGTTATCAGACAAATTAGGTGCTTCATTTAAGGAACAAGGAGATCACAGTACTGTATGTTATACTATAGAATCTAGATTATGGACTTTATTATGGTTTTTTGTGATTCTTTAAAGTTCATCTTAAGGTGGTTTTTTTTGTTTTGTTTTGTTTTTTTTCTTTTAAAAGATGACTGGTAAGGGGATCTTAACCCTTGACTTGGTGTTGTCAGCACCACGCTCACCCAGTGAGCTAACCGGCCATCCCCATATGGGATCCAAACCCGTGGCCTTGGTGTTATCAGCACCGCACTCTCCCAAGTGAGCCACAGGCCGGCCCTTAAGGTAAGTGTTTTTTCCTTAAGATACATCACATCGGTCCGGCCCGTGGCTCACTCGGGAGAGTGCGGTGCTGATAACACCAAGGCCCCGGGTTCGGATCCCATATACGGATGGCGGGTTCGCTCACTGGCTGAGCGTGGTCCTGACAACACCAAGTCAAGGGTTAAGATCCCCTTACCGGTCATCTTTAAAAAAAAAAAAAAAAAAAAAAAAAGATACATCACATCGTGGTGTTATGGTATTTTATTTTATTTATTATTATTTTCTTTTTCATCTTCCATATCTTTATAGTCAACTCCTGGAAAAAGTATAGGAATAGAAATCTTTGGAAATACTGTTGTCCCCTACTCAGGAGTCTGGGAAGTACCTGGACTGGCTTGAAAGCATTTCTACTTTGGAACTTTTTATTTAGGAGAAATAGTTAACAAGACTGCCCAACAACATTCTCATACAAGTTTTGACACATAAATCGAGATACTGTCATCACTGGACTTCTCAGTAACAAGCGTTTTTCTGTGAATGCTTCCTTCAGAAGTAGAGTAAGATAAGTATACTTTTAGATTCTCTGCTAACTCTTAAGGAGAAGCATTCCTTGTTAAGCCTCTCTTTTAAGTCTGTCCAAGGCATTGTTTTGAGGAGCAAATTTATGAAGAAATCATGGATATTGAAAATGATCTTAAGGGGCCGGCCCATGGCTCACTTGGGAGAGTGTGGTGCTGATAACACCAAGGCCATGGGTTCAGATCCCTAGACAGGGATGGCTGGTTAGCTCACTTGGGAGAGTGCGGTGCTGACAACACCAAGAAAGGGTTAAGATCCCTTTACTGGTCATCTTTTTTTTTAAAAAAAAGAAGAAAATGATCTTAGAGACGTTTTATAAAGGGCCATTTTTATGTTGGACATGGATCAGAAGTTGTAAAATCTTTAAAAAGGAATAGTATTTTTGCTGATGGTTTGAAGGTATGAATCTCTGTAGTAATTCTATTTGGTAGATTCAGACCAGTTTTTCATTGTTTTCTTTTTTAATCTCTTCCGCACTGCTCAAAAGTTGTGCCCTTTGTTACATTTTCACAGTTTTTATTTATTGGACTTAATCTACAACAGAGGGCAGAGTTTAGTTCTTCTGCGTGTTAAGTATATTAATAACACAGTAACAAAGGAGCCTTTCCAAAGCAGAGAGAGAGATAATCTGAAGCCTTTTTGGTTTAATAACTATTCCTTTTTCTTTATCTTAAATATCATTATAATTTTTAGGACACACTTCTATAATATAAAGCTGAATTGACACATTGAGTAAAATTTACCCATTTTTTTCTATCCAATTTTATTAATTAATGGTATAGTCACAGTGTAAAGTGGCAGGGGGTGAAATATTATGTATTCTACTTTTTCACCAAGAAAGATTAAAACTATACTGCTGCCTTTTTGTTGTCTTAAATTGCTTCTACTGGCTGTGGATTTCAGTAAGAATACACTGTTTTTACTGAGACTTTTACAATTTTATTTCTTACTGTGAATGTAGCTTATAGTAAACTTTGAGTAAAATTGAAAAATGTTAGGATATTTGTAGATTGAAAATTTGATCACTGTTTTGAATTATTTTTATAGTTTAGCTTTATGGCTATCAGTAGATAAAACTGCATGTTTCTAAATAATCTGGTGGGATAGTACGTTATCCCAAAGATTTGATTATTGAATTTGAGACTTTTTTTCTTTTTCTTTCTTTTTTTTTTTTTTTAAAAGATGACCGGTAAGGGGATCTTAACCCTTGACTTGGTGTTGTCAGCACCATGCTTACCCAGTGAGCTAACCGGCCATCCCTATATGGGATCCAAACCCTTGATCTTGGTGTTATCAGCACCATACTCTCCTGAGTAAGCCATGGGCCGGCCCTGAGACTTTTTCTAATTGCAATAATTTAGTAACAAAGCAGTCATTAAATTATGTTGTTAAATATGGTTCATAAATCACTGGCTATTGCTCTTTAGAATTACTCTTTTTGGGTGGTGGGGGCAGCTGGCCAGTGCAGGGATCTGAACCCTTGATCTTGGTGTCTTCAACACTGCCCTCTAACCAAATGAGCTAACTGGCTGGCCCTAGAGTTACTCTTTAGAGTATAAATCTCATTACATGTCTTTGCATTCAAGGGTTTCAGAAATCTTATTTAACTTATATTGTATAATGGATAATTTTTTGTAGAAAATTGCTTTTTGTAATTTATAAATTGTCCAGTAAACTATCACTGAAAAAGTTGTGGAATCAAAAATTATTTTAATGTAATTTAATATAGTTTTAGCTTTGAGGGAATAGAGTAAGTAATGTGATTTGGGGGAAAAAAATCCATGTTTCTTTAAATAAGGTTTATTTTGATTCATAATCAGAGGGAAGTATAAAATTCTATTTTTTGTACAAATGTAACAGCGTATCTTATGGGGATTTTTGGAGTATTCAGCCAACACTTGAATAATGTGCATTATGTCTGCTGTATTTAAAGAGAGGTGAGTGTACTCAATCCTGGCTGCATATTAGAATCACTGGGAGATATTGAGAAAACATAGAAATGTCCCAGGATGACTGCAGACTAGTTATTTCAAGATTTCTAACAGATTGGGATAATCATAGTAATAGAGGGAAGAGTAGAGCAGGATCTCATAAAGGATGGAACCTGAAAGTTACCATGGCCAAGGATCTCGTCCATAGCTGTACAAGTGTAGAACAGTGGATTTCTCTGAGTATTGACAGTTGACTTTTGTTTTAAGGTTTGACTCATGATAACCATCTTTTGGAAGTTGGAAAAACCAGAATGCCGGTTTCTTATGATAGACTTTTCTAGTGGTCAGCATACTAAGTACTGACATCTAGGACAGTCCTCAAAAGGTCAGAGGCACTTGGGAGACTGAATTAGTGATTGCTGAGACACATTGAACAGAGAGTACAGCAGTGGGATTTGGATGGCTTTAAAAAATGTGATCATCTTGGACAAAAAAAAGCTTTAGGTATTTAGTCTTTGCTTTAGTAAGGTATATATGCACCTTTCCAGTATGATTTTATCATCTAAAAATGTCTCTCACTGAGGAAAAGTGCTTGATAAACCTAGAGAAATTATTGTGCTTTGGGTGCTGCTTTTCTAGAGTCCATGCAGCTTATCAAACATTTCTGTTAAAAGATTCGTCATTTGGATAGATTGCAATATATTGAATTAACTTAATTCACTTATAACTTTAGAAAAAAAATCTTCTCTGAAGATAAGTAGTAGTTACCTAGACTGAGATTTGCCTGTGTCTGCTTGTCTGTGTGTGTCCCTCTAGCTCCATCTGTGCATGCATGTGTGCTATTTCTTGAATTTCAGTATTGGCATCAGGGAGAGAATTTTGCAAATGGCTAAGCTCATTGTTTTAGTCCATTTATGTTGCTATAACAGAAATACCTGAGAGTGGGTAATTTATAAAGAACAGAGGTTTATTTAGCTTATGATTCTGGGACAGCTGCATCTGGCACAGACCTCAGAATGCTTCTACTCATGGTGGAAAGCGGCAGGCAGCCAGTGTATACAAGCAGGTCACATGGTGAGAAGAAGCGAGAGAGAGAGAGAGAGAGAGAGAGAGAGAGAGGAGAGAGAGAGAGAGAGGAGAGAGAGAGAGAGAGAGAGAGCAAATGCCAGGGTCTTTTAAACAACCAGCTCTCATGGGAACTAATAGAGCAAGAACTCACTCATTAATCCTTCCACCTAGGGAGAGCATTAATCCATTCATGAGGGATCCACCCTCATGACTCTTAACAGCTTCCAATACTGTCACATTGGGGATCAGATTTCTGCATGAGTTTTAGGGGAACAGCACATCCAAACTCTGTCAATCATTCTTAGTTGTTTTATTTTTAAAGTTTCTTCTTCAGAAAGCAACACCTTAAATTCTAGATATGTCTTGCCATGGCCACTCCTGTTCTCACTATATTGACTATTGAAATTTTAGCTTATTGCAAGAACGAATACTCTTTATATTTGCTTAGTGCCAGTACATACACCATTTATTTAGTTGTGGCATTTCGATTCCACACTTCACTCTCTTATCTTATGAGGTATGAGAAACCCAAACACTGAATGGAGTAGCCCTACTTAAGGACAAATTTGAGAAAGAGATTTATTTTTATAAGCTTTAATAGAGAGCTAAAAGATCTGTTTTGGAGAAGGATCAAAGGAGGAGGCATTGAGTGGGCGTCAGGATGGCATATTATATGGTTGGCTTATCAGATTCTGCTAGGTCAAGTCTTTCTATTATGGCAGTGTGGGGTAGTATAAAGGGTCTGATATAATGTTTTATCATATTATTACGTAATGTTTTATATCTCTGCCATTTATTAGCTGTGACTTTGGTCATGCCAAAGTAAACATTACCATATGGTTTCAATTTTGGTTTGAATCTAATTCTCAGAATTATTATTACAATCCAAGTATATTATAAATTAGATATCTATAATAAGCTATAAAAATGCGCCCCCATGGCCCCGGCCTCATAACAAATATTTCCTTTAGCAAAAAGAAATTTTATGATTAAAGCATTTTCATTCCTATCCATTAATAGGAACAGCAGTTAGATAATTTACTATGAGCTGTGCATTTAAATTATAATTACTAAAACCAGTTATCATTAACATAGTTTATTATGTATAATTTCTCTCATTAACAACCTCCCCTGCCATACACATGATGGATGGTGGTGTTGATGGGAATATCTCAGTTCAAAATCATATCAGAGTTGCTGATTGCCATAGTCTACTGATGATCTGTCCTCTATCTGGTTTGGAAATAAAAGCATGTTGTCTGAACAAGAATTTGAGAGTTTTAAACTAGATTATTTATTAAATACCTTCTATGTGCTTGACAGTAGAAATACAGGAGTGAACAAAAAGAGATAAAGACACTTTTACTGAGCTTACAGTGTACTGTGGAAGATAGGAAGTAAAGCAGGGAGAGTGACTAATAAGTCCAGAGTTTTAGTCTGGACTTATTAAAAACTCTGTGAGTTTTCCACAAAAAAGTAGCCACTTTAAAACTGTGTATAAACTGAAAAAATATACAAGAAAGATAATAGGTTTTGGTTTCTTAAAAACAACAAATTTGTTCATTTTAATAATAAAAGTAATATATGTTATGTAAATGCAAAAAAAAAAATCTTAACAGTAAAAGAAGTATAAATGAAAATTGAGTCTTCCCTGTATCCTCCATTTTTACTCTGTAATGGTAATTACTTTTAATTGTATTTTGTAGATTGATTGAGAAGGGATGTATATGTCCTATTGTTAAAGAAAACAGAGGCTGGCCGGTTAGCTCAAGGGTTTGAATCTCCTTACCAGCCAGCTGCCAAAAAAAATAAATAAATAAAAACAATACTGGCATCATATTAAATATACTTGCAGCAATTTTTTTACCCTTAAAGAAAAATTAGAAAATATACCACATTAATGTAACATATTAATGACAGGAGAAACTATGGGGTAGGGGGTGGAGGTGGGATATGGGAACAATCTGTTCTTTATGCTCAATTTCTCTGTAAACCTAAAACTGCTATAAAAGTAGAGACTATTATAGAAAAAAAAATTAAAGAGATTTTGCTAGTCAGCACACATAGAGCTAACTTTATTCTTTTTAGTAACTATAAAATTTTTTTATTCCACATATCTAAGTACTTTAATTTCTTTGATCAGTCACTGGTTAACGGCTAGTTAGTTGAATGCCTCTTCAGTTAATTTACCTTGCTCTTTGAATTTGATGATTCTAAATTGACTCATAGTTAAGAAGGTGTCTGAAAGTGGTTACCATTTCCTACTTCACTTTTGTGCCCTTTTAGAAACACTACCTTAGTGTTAAAGAACAGGTTTAATAATTTTATTCTAACCTCACAGTTTTCTGTTTTATTTAATTAAAGCCATAGTTTTTAAGATACAACCTATAGATTATTGTATAAAATTTAACATGAAGATTATGTAAAATAGTCTACAAAATGAGAACACTTTACATCTTTAATATAAAAGATTAAAGATGAAACTTTTCTAAGAGCATGTGTACAGTAAGTATATAATTAATGTAGATCCTTTAGAGAGTCTATTAATTATTAATGAACTTCAAATCTCAAAATTATCAATAAACTGGAAATATTTGATTATTTGATACTAGTGTAGATCAAATTAAGTTTATTTCATTTGTATTTGTTTCTTTTGATTGCAGATTCTTGAAACTATGCCGATGACTGAGAAAGTTGAAGAATTGCTGCATGTCATAGGTCCATTTTATGAAATTGTAGAGGACAAAAAGAGTGGCAGGAGTTCTGATTTAACCTCAGGTTGGACTATTTTACCCAACTTTTAATTCTGCAACAGATGTACTTTGCATTTGTTAATATTAACATGTCTAATTTTTTATTCTACTTTCACATGCCAGCCCGACTGGAGAAAATCTCTAAATATTTAGAAGGTAGGAATAATGAAATCCATGTAAAAATTTTGTTTAAAATTTACTTGCCAAAAGAATTCTGCACAAATTTATATAACTTATAAGGATTTGTTACCCAGGAATTTTCATTCCAAGCAAACACATTGTATGGAGTTTCAAAATATTATAAACTCTTGTTTTATTTTATTTTTTTTAGGGAGCATTAAATACTTGGTAATTTATATAATTTACTGTGCTAAAAATGAAGAAATAAATAGGACATGGGAATAGGAATAACATAGGAAAAGTAATTTATGATTTTCTTCATTTTGGTTTTGCTTTCTTGTCTTTAGGAGGAAAGATTTTGACTTCAAAAGTAAAAAAAATAAGGGCTGGCCCATGGCTCACTTGGGAGAGTGTGGTGCTGATAACACCAAGGCCGCAGGTTCGGATTCTATATAGGGATGGCTGGTTAGCTCACTGGCTGAGTGTGGTACTGACAACACCAAGCTAAGGGTTAAGATCCCCTTACCGGTCCTCTTTTAAAAAAAAAAAGTAACATAATATTTAAGAAGGGAATTCACAACTTTCTTTTTTTTTTTTTTTTTTTTGTCTTTTTCGTGACCAGCACTCAGCCAGTGAGCGCACTGGTCATTCCTATATGGGATCCGAACCCGCGGCGGGAGAGTCGCCGCGCTCCCAGCGCAGCACTCTACCAAGTGGCCACGGGCTCGGCCCGGAATTCACAACTTTCTGGTCTAACTGGTATTATTGTGCTATTTTCTCAGTAGTCCATGTTTCTGGATAAAGTTTATTATTATTGAGAGTGTCAATGCCTCTACAACAGAATTTCACCTTTGGGAATATTCTTAATATTCATCATATAAAGCAACCTGAATTCATTTGGCTTTTGAGGTGTTTCTGCATTTTTTACCTGTATGGTAGAGGCAGGGTCTCTGGAATCAACATACACATCTTTTAGTAATGACAGCACCTTGTCATCTTTTTTAGCAATTTCTCCCTTAATTTCTGGGTGGTGGCTCATCTGCCCTCACAGGAGGTCCTTGATGGAAGGGTGCTTGGGAGCAGGACAGGGCTTCATCTTGCTGATTTCCTGTTGAACTTGATTCTCTAGGTGGAAATTCCTGATCCTGCGAATCACCACAGCCCCTACCTCCTTACAACATGATCTAAACCCTTAAGATTTTAACCCTTAAGTGTTAAGTTATTAAAATATGCCAATTGGTTCACTTAGTATATACAAAATTATAACAATTCATGGTTTTATTTTGAGGGATCATATTTTCTATTTTTGCTTTATGAGTTATTAGCAATACTGTGGATTAAATAATTTTCTAGCTAACTTAAAAATGGATATGTTTATAGTATGGTTTAACTATAGCATAGCAAGCTAAAACAAGACATTGTTGAATTCACTTTGCTTGGTTTTTTTTTTTTTTTGGAATTTTGTTTTCATGTTCTCAGTAAAGGATTAAGAAGGTTACATTTTGCATACTAGTAGGAGTTTAATAAAATACACAAAATATACTGTTATTAACTATAAACATTTGCTCTTTAAATTTTATTAGAAAGAGTGAAATGGCAAGATAAAATTTAAATGAAAATTGGGTATACTTTAAATAAAAATCAGCCTGGCATTTCTCTTTTTTTTCTGGGCATCCTTATTTATAAGACATCTTTTAATAACTGACAGAAATTGCAGCATTTCACAACAGTAATCTACCTGTTCTGTAATAAGGCCATGTAGTTTGTATCTGTCATGGTAATAAACCATGTGCAACTGATAGTGACTGCTTACTGGGCATAATTCTGTATCAGACCATTCTATATCTGATTTGTTTAGAAGAGTCAAATATTAACACATAGTCCTCCTTATAACTCATGCTTATTTAATTCAGAAAATTAAACGTTTTCTTTGAGCCTTGCATGTTGTTAGGATGCAGAGGGAAATAAGTCTGTACCTGCCTTAGTAGTGTTCAGCTTACTGGCCAGAGGCTGATATTTAAACAACTAGTTATAATACAAGAGAAAATAATAATAGTAAAAGCACCGGTCCACAATTACTTAGCTATAATTTAAAAATCCAAAAAGCTTTGAAAACCAAAGGGTTTTTTGTAACTCATTTGGGAGCAAAATCTGTCCTGACATGAACTAATTGAGGAGGAAGACCTGACCTGAAATGTTGTGAGTCTATTTTGAGTCCTTATCGTATTTAGTGTGACTATTCATATTTTGCTGCAAAAATCTTAATTAATTATTTATTTTTTTAAGTGAAGGAGCTATCTGCCTTAGACTCTGTTGGGGTGTTACATAATACACCATATGGTATATGTACCATATGACCTTTGCAAAATTAGAAAACTTGGGATTTCACAACATATCTGGATCCAAGGGTTGCTAAGCAAGAGATTGTGGACCCGCACCGGAATTTATTTAACCTGAACCATTCTGACGGATGTTTAGGTTGTTTTCTCTCTCTCTCTCTTTTTTTTTTTTTTAAAAAACATGACCAGCAAGGGGATCTTAACCCTTGACTTAGTGTTGTCAGCACCACGCTCTCCCAAGTGAGCTAACCGGCCATCCCTATATAGCGATCTGAACCCTTAGCCTTGGTGTTATCAGCACCACACTCTCCCAAGTGAGCCACGGGCCAGCCTTTATTTTCTCTTTTGATCTTCAAAAAGTTCTGCTGAGAGTAACCTGTACATATGTCCTTTTACATATGAGGAAGTATATCTGTAAGAAATAATATTAGAAGTGTTTGATGGATGCTTGTAATTTTGTAAGATATTGCCAAGTTGCAAGCCAGTTTGCAATCTTAACTGTTTTTTTAAAACAAAGCATCTTGTTAAAAGTATCCATTTAGGCCCAGTAGAACAGAGTTATCAGTTTCATGTGGGCTTTTTCAGAATATACCTATGTAGTAAGTTTTGAAATCAGGAAGTATAAGTCCTCCAGTTTCATTCTTTTTCAGGATTGTTTTGGCTATTCTTGATACTTCACATTTTCATATGAATTTTAGAATTTGCTTGTCAATTTTTGCAAAAAAGCCAGCTGGGATTTCGATAGAGATTGCAATGAATTTGTACGTCATTTTGGGGATTGCCATCTACACGATATTGTCTTCCAGTTCATGAACATGGGATGTCTTTCCATTTATTTAGATCTTTAATTTCTTTCAACAATAATTTGTTACATTGTATAAGTCTTATATCTTATTTTATTAAATATATTCCTAAGTATTTTATTCTTTTTGATGCTATTGTAAATTGAATTGTTTTCTAATTTTATTTTTGGGTGGTTTATTGTTAATTTATATAAATACAGTTGATTTTTGTGTATTGATCTGGTATCCTGTATCCTCACTGAACTGTTTGCTAATTCTAATCGTTTTTTTTGTAGGGTTTTCTATATACAAGAGTATGTCATCTGTAAACAGAGATTGTTTATTTCTTCCTTTATAAATATGCTTTTTATTTCTTTTTGCTGCCTAATTGCCCTGGCTAGAACTTTCAGTTCAGTATTAAGTAGATACAGCAAGAGCAGACATCTTTGTCTTGTTCCTTATTTTAGGAGTCTTTTAACATTAACCATGATGCTAGTTGTGAGTTTTTCATGCCCTTTTTCAGACTGAGGAAGTTCTCTTGTATTCTTAGTTTCTTCAAAATTTTTATCATGAAAGAGTGTTGGATTTTATTAATGTTTTTTCTTCATCTCTTGTGGTAATCAATCATGTGGTTTTTATCCTTTAGTCTGTTAATGTGGTGTATAATAAATCAACATTATTTGATTTTTAGATGTTGAGAGGCTCATCAGTAATTCCCTTTGCTTTCTATAATTCTCATCACAGAACTGCAGTGATGCTGCTTTTGCTGCTGTCAAGTAGCTTTTCTACAACCATCCATTTGATGGGGGTTTAGGAATTCCCTGTTACTTGGTTTTGTTGAAGATGTCTGTGGGTAGTAGGTTTTTTTTTTTCTTTTTTGTTTGTTTTGTTTTGTTTTTGCAGCTAGCTGGTACAGAGATTGAAACCTGGACCGTGGTGTTAGCACTGTGCTTTAACTGACTGAGCTAACCAGCCAGCACTTTTTAAAAAAAATTGTTATTCTTGCTTTTTCTGGTTGTCAGGGGAAGAGTATGGAAGAGACAAAAACTATGCTGTTGCCATGATTCCCTAAATAGACAATAGAGTTGACTTTTTATTCTTTTGTTCTGTTAATTAGGTAGAGTTGAGTAAGAATACGAGGGTACTTCATCCTCTTACCAGACAGCTGCCAAAAAAAAAAAAGAATATGAGGGTACTTCAACAAGTTTGTGGAAAAATGGAATTAAAAGATGATGAGAATCTTTCCATGAACATTTTGAAGACCCCTCATTTAGTCCTGACTGTTTAAGATTTATGGAGATTTGGGAATTTATTTATTTATTTTTTTAAAAGATGACCGGTAAGGGGATCTTAACCCTTGATTTGGTGTTGTCAGCACCACGCTCAGCCAGTGAGCGAACCGGCCATCCGTATATGGGATCCGAACCCAGGGCCTTGGTGTTATCAGCACCGCACTCTCCCGAGTGAGCCACGGGCCGGCCCAGAGATTTGGGAATTTAATATGTTATTTGGGATTCAGGGAAGCATCCAAAATACGTTTGAATAAGTAAAAATAAAGCCCAGAAATTTAGGGAATAAGACCATTCTTGGCCAGTAGCCACTTAGGAGACTTTAATATCTTTTTTTCTTTTTCTGGGCTGGCCAGTATGGGGATTTGAACCCTTGACAATGGAGGAGGACTTTAGGATCTTAAAAAATTGTTGATGGAAATGGAATTCCTTGTTTCTCAAAATGTGGTCCAGTAATCAGCAGCTTTGGCAACACATGGGAGCTTTATGGAAATGCAGAAACTTAAATCACTCTTGACCTGCTGATTCAGAATCTACATCTTAACTAGATCTCAGCTGATTCATGTACACATTAAAATTCTGATGTATTTACTTTCAGGGTATAACTTTGGCCAATATTATATTTATGTTTTCAGCATGCTAGCATACGGCAAGGATCTTTTCATTTACGATATATGAAGAAGATCATTCATCTCTAACTTTGCTATTTTGATTGATGTTAACTTAAAAATAATTTATTCTCTGCTGTGTTCAGAAAAGATTTGAGAACTTTATCATTTTTGTTGTAAACATAATTGAAGGAATGTGTCTATTTGTGTAATATATGTAGATTTATAGTAAAAGAAAAGAATGCTATTAATTATATGTAAAATTCTAACATTTTAATTCAAAATGATTTTGTCAGTTATTTATAAATTACAATTATTATTTGTAAGTTATGACGTTGTATATTACCACATTAACGATTAAGTGGTCTTTTCATATTTTAGATCTCGGTAATGTTCTAACTTCTCCAAATGACAAAACTGTTAATGGTAAAGCTGAAAGCAGTGATAGCGGAGCTGAGTCTGAGGAAGAAGAGGCCCAAATAGAAGTGAAAGGAGCAGAACAAAGTGAAAATGGTAATTTTTGGAAAATGGGTTAATAATTTTACATTAAATAAGGATATGAAGACATTTGGGCTGATTTGGTATTCCATAAGATTAGTGCATGTGGTAGGACGTGGGCTGTTGACCCTATAACCAGGTTTTCTGTGAACCAAAAGACTCTACTAGAGAGTGTAGGGACAGCCAGCCTTGTGCATAAATGAAATAGGTGTTTATTGAAGGCTGACAAGAATAGGCCACTCCTCCAAATGTACTGCATGAAATGCTGCATTAGATATATATTATCTTTAGGTAATACATATCTAATGGAATTATCTTAAGGTAGTACATATCTAATGGATCTAATGTTTCAATATGAATATGTGTGTGTTACCAAAGTCGGAAGACAAGTTAAGCTTTCAATATCTTACCAAATATAGAATGGAATCCAGAGAACAGGAAAGAAGCAGGAATTTTGAAGAACATTGAAATCATAGGGGGGACTTGTTAGTAAGAGTACCAGTGATTTATGGGAAGACTGTTTTAGAAAGGGGAGACTGAAAGACCCTCAATCAACCCGCACAACTTAGTTTTGGCTTCACTTTCCAGTAAGTTGTGATGAATAATACCTTCTTTAAGGATTGTTTTATTGGCTATGTGGACCCCTGTACACTGCTAGATCTCACAGAGCAATTCGCCTATGCCTAAGAGAGTGTAAAGTCCTCGAGAGATTATTCTTTAAAAGGGATTCTAGAGGATTCACAAGGAACTAAAGTAGTTTTGAAGCTAACACAGTTTGGATGAGCTCTCACCATACAGTAAACCCCTTTTCAAGGAGCACTTCATCTCTCCAATGCATGTCGGAAACCTTTGAAAGGTATTATGGTAAATTGGGGAAGTGATTACCGGATGTTAGAACACAGTATTAGTTAACACATAAAAGTTAACCTATTGTGAACTTTTATGAATTTCTCCATTTTCTCATAAAAGATGATAAAATGATGAAGAAATCAGAAGATCATAAGAATTTGGAAATCATTGTCACTAATGGCTATGATAAAGACAGCTTTGGTCAGGATTTGCAGAATGACATTCATGCGAGTTCTTCTCTGAATGGCAGAAGCACTGAAGAAGTAAAACCTGTAGACCAAAACTTAGAGCAAACTGAAAAAACTGCTGTCTGCATTCACCAAGGTATTGTCCCAAAATACGTATTTCTTTGTTCAGCTTCTTTTCTATGAATAAAATATTCTTTTAATAATTTGGGGATATTTAGGAGCAGTTTAGAATTTAAAAATCTCTTCTTTAGTAACATCTTAGGATTTATTAGTATTATAAAGGTTTATAGTTATGAAAGACAGTGAATTAGGGCCAGAGCTTTTATATTTTTATTGAAACATTTTTTACTGTGTTATTATATGATATTTTAAAATAAAATCTTAGAAATTTTTTCTTTTATTCCTGATGTTTCTTTTAACCTCTGATTATATGATGCCTTTATTCTCCAATTAGCAAAGATAAGTTTTAGTCTTTTCATATCCTAGGATGCTAGGGGTGAACCCGTAGTATGTATATGGTAAATTAATAACATTGCTGCAATCCAGTGGAGAAACCAAGAAACATTATTTCTTAATGTAGCAACCAAACTTGCATAGTTGCATCCCAACTATGGGAGGTCATTCCATAGTTGACCTCCTAGCTGGTAGTCAGTTTTTTCTTATAAGATTATTTATTAGGTTTTGTAAGCTTTCATCTGGACAGTGTCATCATAAAATTCAGTGAAAAAATACTTTATAATCTTTTCAGATAAAAGCTATCAACTAAAGTTAGAGTTTTGATGAGTTAAAAAAAAAAAGAAGTATGGCTTGGTAAATCAAATTTGTCTCTCAGTATCAAGATAATATAGAACTGATGAATTTTGAAAGTGAAATAAATGTGTTTTTTCCTATTAGTATAATTATACTACCTGGACATTTGTTCATATTTAGATATAAATGATGATCATGTTGAAGATGTTTCAGGAATTCAGCATTTGACAAGTGATTCAGACAGTGAAGTTTACTGTGATTCTATGGAGCAGTTTGGACAGGAAGAGGTAAAGGTGACATTTTCTGATTAGTAAATTTTCAAAGTGGTCTATCAGAATTGAGTGAATAGCTTCTTAATAGCAGATTTATATGCTGTTCATCTCTTTGAAAACATACCTCTACAATGTTTAAACATTTGTATTTTTAGTTATTTTTTGTGCATTAAAAATATATAAAATTCTGGAATATTCAGAGAAAAATTAATATTTAAAAACTATTATAATTTATGATATAATCATGTGTTGATTAACAATGGGGATATGTTCTGAGAAATGTGTGCTTAGGCAATTTCGTTGTATGGTATAGCCTACTACACACCTTTATGCTTGGCCCTATGTTTGAAACACTGATTAATGAGGGTGGTTTTGACAGCTCTATTTATTTAGTGCTTTTACATCCTCTCCCCACTCTCCCTCACCCCCCTTCTAGTATAGTTCAATGCATCTTTTGCATCCTTGAAACAATGATTTTAACTTTTCTATTTGTGTTTTTCCTTTTTTCCCCACTCATTTAATAATGCAGTTAAATTTACCTCTTAGTTTTTTTTTTTTTTTTCTTAAAGATGACTGGTAAGAGGATTTTAACCCTTGACTTGGTGTTGTCAGCATCACGCTCTCCCAAGTGAGCTAACCGGCCATCCCTATATAGGGATCCGAACCTGTGGCCTTGGTGTTATCAGCATCACACTCTCCCAAGTGAGCCATGGGCCGGCCCCTGAATAAAATATTTTTTAACTAAGGTCAAAAACAAATGAGTAGCATAGATGGGAAGAATAATGATAAGGAGGCTAAACTGAGAATGAGCTGAAATTAGTGACAAATGAAAATGAGAAGTGATAAAAACGCAGATTCTCTTTTATTTTCTCTTTTTTAGAAAATATTTTTTTGGGGAAGGTTGGTGAAGATGGACTGTCTGATGTGACTCCTATTTACTGGCCCCTCATAACACAACTCTCCTGTTTGGTGTTTGCTCACCACTCACAGCGCCTTCTGTTTGTTCCTCTAGTATGTCCAGTCCCTCTCCATTCTTTCCTCCAGCGTCTTTACATTCATTTGACCTGGAGAGCACCTTCTCCCCATTCAGTGAGTTAACTCCTTTACATCCTTTAAACCCTAACTCAGATGTCCCTTCCTGAAGGAAACCGTAGATAAGATACAGCCCCACCTATCACCACCCTCACCAAATCTAGGTTAATTACAGGTTGTCATCCACAAATGTCTTAGGTGGATTCTTTTGAAAATACATTTATATAATATCTATTATCAATTTTGGAGTCCTTGAGAATCAAAGTGATTTTCACATTCTTTTTGTGGACCAGTAATGTCACATTTATTGTTTGCCTATTATGATTTGAACGTTTTCCTTTTCTCATTGATTTCAACTTATAAAAGTATTTTTAGAAGCCTGTAATGGCCTTGTGAATGAGTCAGTTAAGCATCATACCCTCCCCCCAGAGTAAGTAATATTTTAAAAATCTTTGGTATATATTTATTTTGTTGCAATAAAGTGTTTTAAAATAGTCTGATAGCTTGATATCTAGGATTTGCTTCAGAATAATTCACTGGGGATGGGGTGGGGGTAATAGGTGAAACAAGAGTGGCTCTGAAGTGCTAAGTGTCGAAACTGGAGGATTAGTACTCTAGCCTATTTGAAATTTTCCACAATAAAAAGGTTAAAAATAAGCATTATAGTCATCTGTGGAATATTTTTTCTTTGTATTTTATTTTCTAACTAATTGTTGCCTATGTGATTTCTTCTTTTTCCTTCTTCGATCAGTGCTGAATTTAACTGTGTTCTACCTTATCACTTTCATAATGAGTACCTTTTTGTTCAACTTCCTTATGACTTGTAGTATTACCTGTCTTTTTGGTTTGTTTTTTTTTTTTTTTAGAGATCTCAATTAGCTTTATTGTGATTATAAAATCAGGCAACACATCATTCCATAAAATAGAATAAGTGTTCCCTAGTATTTACCTGTTTTAAGGGGCTGCTATTTGTTATGTCCCCAGACTTCGATATATCTTATCCACTGAGGTATTTAGCCAATCTGCTAGTATAATTAAAATCTTGTTTTGTTATTACCTGACTTATTAATCTAACCTCAATCCTAAATAATATTACTTCCAACTTCTTTACCCATAATAGATGATCTGTAATAAATTACTATTTTTTAGAAAAGTAAGTATTAGAATGTTATTTTAAGGATTTCTGTACTGCTTTTTGAGTACAGTAATCTTTTTACCTTGTTGCTATTTAGTTTGCCTCAGTTTCTATTCTTTCCATAGGGTTCATGGTCTGAAAGCACTACATCTTATTGGTTTTAACTAAATCTCTGAGGTGAGAGAGGGCGGCATGCTTTCAAGGGCCTCATCTCACTTAACAAAATATTGTTTAAAAGAAAGTCATTTTTTGATTTCATAGTTTTTATTTTTAGTTAAATTTAAATAAGTTGAGTACTTTATAGATCCCTTTCCAAAAAGTGGAAACTTTGAAAGATTGAATTATTAGCCATTATTGCTTTGCAGAATCTAAAAATGAACTATGTTCTAAAATAGCCATTTAGATAGGTAATGGTTTGGAAGTACTGTTCTGAAACTGAAACAGAGACTTGAAGATATGAAATGTTTTATATCTATATATGCTTCTGGTATCATTTCAACCATTATACCAATGCAGACCAGTAGTATACTTGGAATTTTGTGAGGTGGGTTAGATTTCTAAGATGGCAATAAGAGAGAGAAAAAACCTTCTCCTTTGTCTTACATATTCTTATCTCTTTAAACAGTACTTCTTAAAAGGGGAGTTTGTTATAGCACAGACTCCAGGGCCTCAACCCCAGAGTTTCAGATTTAGAATTTGCATTTCTTTTTTTTTTTTTAAAGATGACCGGTAAGGGGATCTTAACCCTTGGCTTGGTGTTGTCAGCACCACGCTCTCCCAAGTGAGCTAACCGGCCATCCCTATATAAGGATCTGAACCCATGGCCTTGGTGTTATCAGCAGCACACTCTCCCAAGTGAGCCATGGGCCGGCCCTTGAATTTGCATTTCTAAGAAGCTCGCAGTTGATGCTGTTGCTCCCAGTCTACAGACCACACTTTGAGTAGCATCTAAAGCATTAGAAGCTAGAGTCTATCAGAATTGGTGGTATGGGTAGGGGACTGATACTCATAAGTCCCATCTCAACTTTTCCCTTGTTTTCATCAAATAATTTTATCTTCTTTATTGAGAAGATAGAAGCCATTAGGTTGTAGCTCCTTCAACTTTGTGGCTTGACACTTATTTTTTAATTTACTGACTGTAAGCTACACCTATTCAGTCCTTGCTGCGTTTCTTCACACCTCAGTGGATGACATGTTCTTCCCATTTAAGGACACTTCCTCTACTTTGCTTGTGTCATATTTCTTCCCACCTTATAATTTGGGGACCTTCATCTTTTCTACTCTATCTAGATTATTCCCCACCATTGTTTCTCTTCTGGTTCTTTCTTCTCAAGCTATACACATAGTCATAACCCTTCCATTTTTAAAAGAAAATACTCTTTAACCTTGTGATACCTTCCAACTATTGTATTTTCTTCCTTCACTTCATGGCCAGGCTTTTTGTTGGTTGTATTCATTTATTATACTCATTTCCGTCAGATTTCTGCCATACATGTCAACATACCTTTGTTGCTAATTTGAGTGGATGCTTTACATTTCCTATCTTATTTGAACATCATTATACAATATTCACTATTCTATCCTCGAAAACATTCCCTTGGCTTTCTTCACACCATTCTTTTAGGTGTCTTTCTTTCCTTTTCTTTTTCTTTTTTTTTTTTCGGCTTCTCGTAGGATCCCTCTTTGAGTTTTTCTTTCTCTGTGGAACCCTTAAGTTTGCTGTTCTTCAGGCATACAGCCCTAGTTGCTACTTCCTTGGTTTGAACTATCACATGCTGATGATGCTCTGAGTTCTAACTCCAACATGTATCTCCTGATTCCAGCTGCGCTACTGTACACCTTGCCTAGGGACCTCAGTTTTTACTTGTTTGTAACTGTACCATTATCTCTTTCAGTTCCCCTGAAACAACCTTATCCTCAGTACTTATCTTGGTGAGTATCACCAAGCCATTTAGTGCCCAGTCTTTCCTTTTCCTTACTCCCATATTCAGTCTTCAAATCTGGTTGATTTTGTAATCTTAAAAGTTCTCAAATCATCCTCTGTCCAACTACTACTTTGTTGGCACATGCTGTCATTATTGTCATCCTTCGACTTGGCATATTCTCTTTTGTTCTTCAAGTCTTAGTTCATATCATTTCGTCCAGGAAGGCTATCCTGACCAAACCTCTACCCAACCCTGGTATGGGTTAGGTACCCCTCCTGCAAGTTCTTATAGCATCCTTTGTACATCTTTTTAATAAAACTTATCAAATATGTTATAATAATCTTCTCTGACTCCCTTACTAAGATTGTAAGCTTCTTGCAGATAGGGATTCTATCTCTTTCTTGATAGTATCCCTAGAGTTTAGCATAGTAACTAAGGTAAGCATAGAGATTTAAATGTTTTTGGGATGAATAACTGATTCATGAGAACAATTCAATGCTAAAACTTCTCAATTCTTTGCTCATAGTGGAATCATTCCTGTTCCGTTTCTTCCCTGTGTACAGGAAGCAGAATATTAATTGAAGACATTTTTCAGAAAAAGAACATTTCTAAGAATAACATGAAAGAACATTTTAGAAAACCAGTATTTCTATCACCTTGACAACTTTGTGCTGTATACGTTATGTTTATAGCTTTTAACTAAGCATCATTTTAAATTTGTAGTCTTTAGACAGCATTACGTCAAACAATGGACCATTTCAGTGTTACTTGGGTGGTGATCCCAGTCAGCCCTTGGAAAATTCTGGTTTTCCTGAAGATGTCCAAGTATCTCCTGGAAATGGCAACATTGGGAATATACAGGTGGTAGCAGTCGAAGGAAAAGGTGAAGTAAAGCATGGAGGAGAAGATGGCAGAAATAACAGTGGAGCACCACACCGTGAGAAGCGAGGTGGAGAAAATGAGGAATTCTCTAATGTCAGAAGAGGGAGAGGTGTGTATTACTTTTTATTTTTTTTTCTCACTGACTATAAACTAATTGGTAAAATGGGGAAGTTCTAGATAGGAGAGGCACTAAGATGATCAGTGTGCAAAGGTTATCTGTAAGGTTAAATGTTATCCTTACATAACATCTGACAGTTTTTCTTTATGTCTACTTCTCTCCTTTGACATCATGGGCATAGTAGTGGGTTCCCTAAAGTGCTTGAGGGAGACATTTCTATTTCCACATCTTTTATGCAATTTTTTGAGGTAGCCAAATGTATGTTCTGTCACCTCCTGAGGAACCACCGATTGCTCCAACTGTGCTGCTGCCTTTTTTCCCCCATATAGGTAAAAATCTGAATTCTTTATCTTTCCCACATTTCCTCAGTTAGGTCAAAAGAGATTATTTAAAGCTGACAAATCAAGTAATAGAGAGAAAAGAACATTTAACTGTACAAAGATAAACATTAAGAATAGTAATGTGATCAGGAAATAAAGTGTCAAGTGGAGAAGAAAAGTAAATATATCCATTTGTAATTGTTTCAGGAAATAAATGAATAGATACTGTTAAAAAAAGAGAATTAAGGGTATTATAGAAAATTATGGTTAAAAACACAACCATTTGAGCAAAATACAGATCTTTCAAATTTATCAGGAAAAACACACATGACGCACATTTGTTAAAAAGTATTGAAAACAAACCACATGGTAAAATATTTTTTAAAACCCATAAAACAGTGCACAATATAAAAGACATTAGGGGCTGGCTGGTTAGCTCAGTTGGTTAGAGTGTGTTGTTATAGCACCAAGGTCAGGAGTTCAGATCTCTTTATGGGCCAGCTGCCAAAAAATAGATGTTAGACCAAATATATTTGTGATAGCAATAAAAGTAAACAGGCTATATTCACATAAAGAAAAAGGTGTTCAGTTAGGTTCACAAAGCAGAACATAATTTCATGCCGTAGTCTATAAAAGGATAGGCAAATACAAATTAAAATTAAGCAAAGCTTGTAATCTTGAAATCAGGTGAGATTAATTTTAGGGCAAGAAGCAGTATGACAAAGAAAGCCATTTATAATGTTAAAGTATGAGATAAGAATATAAAAATTATGAATATCTTTATGTCCAAGAATGTAGTTAGTATCAATATTCAAAAAGCAAAACCCAGCTCATCAGTTAGCTCAGTTGGTTAGAGCATAGCCTTGTTTTTTTTTTGTGGCTGGCTGGTACTGGATCTGGGATCCAAACCTGTTACTTTATAAGGCTGTGCTCTAACCAACTTATCTGACCGGCCAGCCCTAGAGCACAGTTTTTTAATACCAAGGTCAAGGGTTTGGATCCCTGTACTGGCTGGCCACCAAAAACAAAAAAAAAAAAAGCAAAATTTGCAGATAATGTAAGGAGAAGTAGACAAAAATCATATTAATAGGAGATTTTAATGTACTTCTTTTGGTCTATATCAGAGTATAAGGACAAAAAGATAAGTAAGGGTAACAAGGATCTTAATAACATAATTTAGTAAAAATATAATTGGTGTTTATCATACTATATACCATGAAAAGAAAGAGAATATGCCTGTAGAATCTGTCTAGATGTTAAATTTTTCTCTTTGTTATCCTTATTGCCACCAAGGCAAGACACCTTGGGCTACATTTCGTATTTATTATGACCAATGTCTCCCCGTTTTTACATTAGGTCTAACACATAAACCTGTAAATCTGCCTCCATAATGTTTTCCTTTCCATTTTGATAGCCACGCCAATATTTTCATTTCCACTGGCTGCAGAGACCTCTAATTTTGTAAGGCTGTTTTTATTTTCTCACTGTTTCAATCCATTCTCAAAATGATTAGGATAATCTCTTGATTTTTTTTTTGTAAGACATATTATCTATTCACGAATATAGAGCCATTTTTTGTGGTCTCTGTGTTAAGGCTACACTCTTCATCTTCTTGTGACAATTCCATTCTGTCCTTTGCTTTCTCTGACTTTATCATTCTTATTTTTCATCACCCTCCTTTTTAGTGTCTACCTCAAATGAGCAAAGGCAATCTTTCCACTCTCATGTCTGCATTGCTCTTCCAGTTCTATATCTTTGCGTATGTCTTTTCTATCATTTGGAATTATCTTTTGCCTCTTCTTTGTTAATATTTTACTATCCCTTCCTTCAAAGTTCAGCTTTAAAAAACAGTATTTTTTGGAAATCTTTCCTAATAATTCACATTTAATTTTAATTAAAGGGGTTTAATATTCTTGTGTTCTTTTACTCACTCCCTTTGTGTGTTAGGACTTTTGTGTTCTGAATATAGTATATGTTTAATAAATGTTGACAGCACACTATAAAGCAATAAGCTAAAAGATGGCTCTGGGGACTTCCAAGGAAGGATAGTCAAATGTATGCATTGTCGTAACACCCCCCCCCAACCTAATTAAATGAATAAAAAGAGGAAGAAAATATCAATGTCTATAGCAATGGCCCTGAAATTAGGTAAGGACCTCATCCTCATACCATAAGCTTTGCAAAGTATCAGCCAAGGAACAGGACAATTAGAAAGAAACTAAAAGATCATTCTTGGAATGTATGGGAAGTTCTCCCCCATCTTCTGTATAAAGCAATACAATGAAGAGGAAGGTGACTTGATAAAATTTTGAAAAATCCCCTTAATTTAATGGGAAGCAGACTGGAAGCAATAGGGGCTTGAAGAAAATGTTCATAGTGTCCTCTTGGAACTCTTTTGGATAAATAAACAGAAGAACCACAAAACTTGTTATTTTTTTCCACCTGTGGTTGGGAAGAAGGCTGGATAATGGAAAATAATCTGATAGGACTAATCATCACTCATAACAAAGGCTTAAAATAAAAGAGAAAATAAATGGGGGATTGGGGAGCATAGGGTCTAGTTCACCAAACTTCATGTATCTAGCCTTTTACTTCCACTATAATAAGCAGAACCATAGCCAGGACTACACGAAACTGGGATTTGCTTTCACACCTGATCTCATCCTTCCAATTCTGAGCAGGAGGACAGTGGAAAAGGCAAGCATGAATAATTGCTCAGGGATTATAGTTTCTGACTGCCAGTGACCCTTTGGCTTTTGTTATGGAGGAAAGATCTGAAACACAAGGCCACGTGTCATTTGAATATATACCTCACTGACCAGGAAAGAACCCTCAATACAGGGCATTTAACAACATTCAAGAAAAGAGAATAGAAAACAATATCCCTATTATGTTAGCCCCTACTGATAGACCCAGAGGAGCCTAATTTAGAAACAGCATGCATTAATATCAAGCTTTAAGCTCAGGTTCTGGAGGAACATGCCAGTAGAGCAATGTAAACATGGCATGAAACAAACTCTGTTTAGGTAGATTGATAGAGCTGCCCCTGTCTCAGGTAAATAAGTTGACAAAAACAGACCTGGGAACTATGCAGAAATTCTGCAGCCAAGGGAAAAGTAAAAAGGAAGTGGGGAAGGAGTAAGGAGCATTGTATGCAAACAAAAGGTCTGTTTCGGAAGTATACATGTCCCAGAAAACACAGGAACATTTTAGATGACCAATATTTCTCATTCGAAGAAAAAAGATATAAACTGTTACAAATAGGAGATCAAAGCAGAGATGATAAGGTCTGAAAAACAAAAATTGCTTAGGTGAGGGGAAAATTTGGGGCAGAAGCAATACAAAGGTACTTCAAAAAGTGCGTGGAAAAGTTGAATTAAAAGATAATATGAATCTTTCCATGCACTTTTTGAAGACCTCTCATATTTATAGAACTTAGAAAAACCTTAGAAACAGCAACGAAGAGAATAGACATGGCAGAAATGCAAGTCATTCATTTATTCAAGAAAGGCAGATCTAGGTTTTCGGGGATCTGAAACTTAACACAATTTGGCAGGGGGAGACCTCCGTACTGGTACATTTCTGTTACTTGTAACAAAATACCTGGAATTGGGTAATTTGTAAGAGAAAAAAAATGTATCGTTTAACGTTTCAGAGGCTGGGAAGTCTGAAGTCCAGGGAACACATCTGGTGAGGGTCTTCTTTGTAGGTGGCTTTACAACAATGCATGAGTCTCACATGGCAGAAAATGGCTGAGCAGAGAGAGAGAGAGGCTTTCACATGCTCTCCTTTTAAAGCCCTCAGAACCATACCCCTGACCACCATTATTAATCCATTCACTACTGCATAATCCTACAATCTAATCACCTCTTCAGTGCCCCACCTTTCAATCATCGTAGTAGGATTTCCCACCCTCTTTACACGTCACAGTGGGGACTAAGTTTTGGGAGGACAGCACCCTCTTTAAGAGAAAGTGAATGTTAAAAGAAAAAGAAAAATTACAACTATTACTAGAGCCTTGGATTCAGGTACCTGTCTTTAGGCAATTTACCAAAATTGTTTATATGAAAGGCTTCCTATTTACAACCTGACTTCCCCACCCCACCCTAACCTGTAACATGCTTCAATTCCCAGCAATCACAGGAGTCTGTACAAATGGCAGACCCTGAAGTTAAGCTTTGTTAACTTCTTAGTAAATCCACTTCAGCATTCAACAAATATTATTGAGCACCTGTTCTGTCTTGGGTCATAGGGGTGCAATAGAGAACAAGACAAAGTCCTTCCTTTCATGGAGCTTACATTTTAGTAAAAGGGAGCTGACAGTGAGTAAGCAAACAAGATATGTTTCAAATAGTAAATTGTGAGTAGTGCTCTGAAGAACATGAAACAGGGTAATTGGGCAGAATGACTGGAGGTGGGGATTACCATAACACGGGAGTGGTCCAATTAAGCCTGTTCTTTGTGAAGGCTGTATGCTCTGTAGGATATAGTGAGCAGAGACCGAAGTCATTCTCTGGGAGTGGTTCTCTAGTGTCATCAGTACCCACTGACAGGCCATCACAAGCTATCTCAATCTCTTAAGTATGCAGGAAAAAACTAAGACTCAAACTGGACCTTACACTTTTTTTCCCCATGTGAGTTTTATACCACTAGCTGGGTTTGTGAAGGACCACTTCAACATTTACTTCCTTTTGATACAAGAGTAGAAGTCTTCTTGAAAATGGCATCAGGCACCGCTGTGTACTCTTTGGGGTTTAACTTGGCAAACAGCTCTAATTCCATTTCCCATGCAACCCCCAACAATACTTGATGCAAGTTCAGCTGTAGGTATCCTGCTGCTGGAGGTTCTAGGATACTGAAGGGCAATGTGCTAGACAATTTCCTATTTATTATTTAAAACAAAACAAAGAAAACTTACTCATCTCAGCTAATGTGTAACAACTTGTAATTTTCCGTTTCTACAAGGGTAGGGTAACATAGTTGTACCTTTTGTACACTGCAATAGAAAACTGTTTTAGCCTTTCTGAAAAATAGTTTGGCAGCACTCATTAAGAACCTCGACAAAGCTGTTATCCTTTGATCTAGTAATTCTTAGAATCTGTCCTAAAGAAATCAGTGGAAATCTGGACAATAATTTATGTGCAAAACATTCATTGCAATGTTTGTAATAAAAATTTGGGATCATCCTGACTATCCAAAAGTGGATAATGGTTGAGTGAATTACTTCATGACCTAACTAGGGAATTTCTGTAATCATTTAAGTGTTTTTGGAGTAAAACTTAATGATGCAGATAAATGTTCATAATATGATTTAAAAAGCGGAACACAAAATCATGTATGAGGGGTAATGCCAATTTTGTAAATATATGCATAGAAAAAAGATGGATAGATATATTACAAAATCTTAATAGTAGTGAGATTTCAATATTTATAAGGGAACATGCAATTTTTAATAAGAAAAACACATTCAAAAGCCTTATGGAAAGCTTACAATATGATAAAAACAAAAAATAACCAAAAAGGAAAATACAGCTATTCAGTGTAACAAATACTAATACTTCTAAAGAAGCAGCCTTCGTATTTTTTCAGTCTTGTTAACCTTATTAGTGAAGATTTTCTGAGTATGCATGCCAAATATGTATATCATTTGTGAATTATATGCATATAGTCTAGTATATTATGTCTATTATAAAGCCTTGGCAAAACAAGTTTAAAAATATACCAGTATATATAGAAGTTTGCATATTTATTTCTTTGATCCCAAGAGTTTATTTTATGTACTTCCTGATTACTTCTACTCTACTTCGGAGATTTAGATCTCAAAGAAGTAACAGAGGAAAATGAATAAAACACACTGTTTTTACTTTTATAAGAATTATTTAAAACTGCCTTATTTTGCTCCCTTAAAATAGGGCATAGGATGCAACATTTGAGCGAAGGAACAAAGGGTCAGCAAGTGGGAAGTGGAGGTGACGGGGAACGCTGGGGCTCTGACAGAGGATCAAGAGGCAGCCTCAATGAGCAGATCGCTCTAGTGCTCATGAGATTGCAGGAGGACATGCAGAATGTCCTTCAGAGACTTCATAAACTGGAAACACTAACTGCTTCACAGGTAAGCCTCTGAGTTTGTCTTATCGTTGTCTTCTACTTGTTGATCCTGGAAAGCAGTGATCAGATTTACACAAATTAATGTATGTTAATGAATTGTATAAAAAATAAAAAGGACCTCATTTTGAAAATATTGTCGAAGAAAAGACTGTCCCAAGAACTAAATACCACTTAAAATAATAGAAAATTTTTAGAGTTTAAAATTAGCAGTACTGTATTGGAGGTAGGAGTCTAGTGCTTGGGATTAGAAGAATAATTACTGCTAAATAGTACAGTTTGAAGAACTGATAAAGAGACCTTTACTAATGCCCTATACTTCATCATTAAAGAGTCATTCTTTTGTAGTAAGCCTTGTCTATCTTGATTCTTTTAAAAATGCTGATAGGAGTAATACATTAAGGTGCTAATTCCTTTGTGTAAATTAGTTTTAGGGTCAAAACTTTAAGCCAGAAGGGAATGTAGACCTATAGTTTGGCCTTAACTATCTTTTTCCCTGGAAGATCCAAGGGCATTAAACTTTTGAAAAGACACTACAGCTAGTCCACGTACAGAAACTCAAGCAGAACCCAGACATCCTCTATCCTAGGCTAGTGGTCTTTCTAGTCTTTCATAGTAAAGGCAGATTGCTATCCTGAACTGAATAAAACTAGACAGCTGTCTCTGGAGAAAGTACAAAAAAGAAGGGCAAAGGGTTTGTAGGAAGAGAAAATTCCGCTTGGTTCAAAGCTTTGGCTTGGCTGTGATAATCACTGGACTCAGCTGCAGAAGTTTCAAATGGCTGCTAGTGATTGTCCCCATTTGTCTCCTGACTTGCCCCTCCTTGAGTAACATTGGTTGGATAGAATAAAGAGGCAATCAGCCTGTCTGTCTGACCTAGCTTCAAACGTTATACAAAATCGAAGCATCATGCTGTAACAAATGTTAAGAAGAATTTGTAGGGATTAATCAAAGAAGATGTGCTTCCATTGCAAAATGAACACATTAAATGTTGACACATATGAAGAAATGGATACTGCAGGCTTCCTCAGCATCCATTGTGATTACCTAACCCTTTACCCAATAAGTAACCTACTCAAGTTATCACAAGGTTTCTCAATTATATGCATCTCAAGGATTTTTAATTACATTTTATTATCAATTAGACTGAATCCCTGGACTTTCAGGAATCTTTGAATACCCTAAAATACTATTATGCACATTATTGTTTGATTTTTGCATTTTTGAGGGGAGAGGATTTGTTTTCTTCATTAGATTCTCAACAGGGTCTATAATGAAAAAGAGGTTAAAAGTAGTGCCTTATATGTATGATTCAGTGTTTCAGAGTTTCCATCACATTAAAAAAAATAAATTTGAGATGAGAAAATTAAACCCAGTTTTGTTTTTGTTTTTAAATACACAAATATATTAAAGGAAAATTGAATCTTGGAAAAGAAAAAAGAATAATGCCTTAAATAAGTGACATTGTCTGATTTGTACAGGCAAGTATAGGTTGCTGCTATCAAATGAACTGTTTTATCTTTCATTAATGAGAAAATTCTAGTGTTCTATATGTGCTTGAGAGATAAAACGTATTTAAGGTCCATGATCCCCTCACCCTATCCTTGGATTAGAACAGACTTAATCTTTTTTTTTGGCAGCTGGCTGGTATGGGGATCGGAACCCTTGCCCTTGGTTTTATAATACTGCACTCTAACCAACTGAACTAACTGGCCAGCCCCTTGGAGTTAATCTTAAAGGAAGCCAAAAAGAGCTACTTATGCAGGAAATCTTGTTTAGTTATTATTGAACATTATTGTTTCTGGTAGTCTTTTTTTCTTGTTCTGTGATTTTTTTTTTTTTTTTAGCAGCTGGCCGGTATGGAGAACCAAACCTTTGACCCTGGTGTTATAACATTGAAAATATTTTGTATATATGATAGTAAATGTCTTTGATTATATTGAAATTCTGCTAATTCTTTTGAGAGATATGTATATATATTTTGTTTGTTTTTGTTTTTCTATTTTTGCTGGCTGGCTGGTGTGTGTGTATGTATATATATATACATATATATGTATATATATGGAGTTTTTCACTATTGTCTTACATAAAATCTTTTTTAAAAAAAGGATTTTGACATGATAAGGACTTTTTCCTTAAAAATTTCATGATTCACTTGGATGATTCATAAAAGAAATAAATTGATGGTTGAATAGTAGTACATCGTAGGATACTTAGTTCAACACCCTTATTTAGCAGATGAAGAGGCTGAGATACTTAGAGGGTATATTAATAAGTGGCAGAGCAAGGTAACTAACGTCTCCTGATTTCTTTTGTAATGCACTTTCCACCATAGAAAGGTGCCTGAGATATATTTTTTGTAAAATAATTCCTTAGATTCATTCACTCGATAAATATTTTTTGAATGGCGACATACCAGATACTTCTCTAGACAAAGGATACAGAAATGAAAAGGGAGATAGCATAGTGTAGCAGACTTTGGAGCAAACTACCTGGATTCAAATTCTGGCTCTGCCACTTACTAACTGTGTGATCTTGGGTCAGGAAGGTGACTTACCTTCTCTATGCCTCAGTTTCCTAATCTATAAAATGGGAATATTAATAGCACCTACCTCATATGCTTATTCAGAGGATTAGATAAGATGCTTAGTGCAATGCCTAGAACATAGTTAAGCACTTAAGTACTGTCAACATGAGATGATAGTGATGATGACAACAATGATGACAGGACACTTTGTGTTTTGTTTTGTTTTTGTTTAATTAATTTTTTTAATTGAAGCATAATTGTACATATCTGTGGGTACAACATTGAATATCGATACCTGTGTGCAGTGGACACCTTGGTTCTTTACTTCAGGAAGCTCACAGCCTTTGAGAGGCCTAATTTAAATAATTTTCTGTCTTCATATTTCCTTTGCAGTGATTACTGCTATATGAGATTTTTCCTTTCAAAATGAATTTCAAAAAAATTCAGTAATATTTTATTTTAATATAGCAATAGAATGATAAGATGATTGGACATTGGTTTTCTAAATATGTAAAAGCTACTTGATATATATGGAAAAATTTCTTTAAAGCAAATAAAAGAATAATGCTAGGGCTAGCCCAAGGCTCACTTGGGAGAGTGTGGTGCTGACAACACCAAGTCAAGGGTTAAGATCCCCTTACCGGTCATCTTTTAGGAAAAAAAAAAAAAAAAGAATAATGCTAATTATGCAAGTAGTGATTGTTACTTCTTACCTGTAAGCAAGGGTCTTCAGGCATCTTCATTTGCCATTGCAAACCATTTATTACTTAGAAAAAAATCCACTTATAATTCCATTTTATAGTTCTGATTTGACCCTAGCATTTGTTAGTTGCTGCTTTAATGAAGAGTAATTGTGTCTGTCACATTGGAGTTTGGTCACCTTGAGTTCCATTCCAAACTGCACTAATGTAACTTTGTGTAAGTCATTAGACATTTAGGAGCCCAATTTTGTAAATTTACCCTTTCTTTTATTTGGTCAGGAGAGGTACCATAGGTAAATGTCTTGGCTGAATATTATTATGCCTACAAGCTGGTATTATAACTAACATAAGAATCATTACCTTGTCTTGATTCTTTCAGCACTTGGAGTGTTCAGCTTGAGTATAATCTAACTATAACTTGTTTAATACCTTAGTGGTCTATAAGGACTAATGCAACATCCAGAGGCAACTAATTTAGTTTTACTTGTAAGCTATAGTCATAATAGGCTTAGGGAAATCATATTATCCATAACAAGGAAATTTAAAAGCCTACCCTCTCTCCTCCTTTTCTTTACTTTCCTGCTGTCGTCATTCACTCTACTTCAGCACACTGGTGTTGTAGCTCTTCCTTGAACTTGCCAGCAGGCTCCCTCCTACCCTGGGTCTTTGAACTTGTTATCTCCTCTGTATAGAAGGGTGTTCCCCAGTTAGCCACAATTTTGAGCCTTCCCTGATCACTCTAATTAAAATTGCTTGCATGTCCCATAACATGTCCCATCTCCCTTCCCTATTTTATTTTTCTTTATAGTATTTATTTTTATTTTTTATTTTTATTTTTTTAAAAAGATGACCAGTAAGGGGATCTTAACCCTTGACTTGGTGTTGTCAGCACCACGCTCACCCAGTGAGCGAACCGGCTATCCCTATATGGGATCCGAACCCGTGGCCTTGGTGTTATCAGCACTGCACTCTCCTGAGTGAGCCACAGGCCGGCTCAACATTTATCACCACCTAACATACTTTATGTTTTACTGCTTTATTTGTTATTACCTGTATGCTTCTACTAAAGTATAAGCTCCATTAGGGCAGAAATTTTTGTCATTTTGCTCTTCTATATCTCTAGTGCCCAGAATAGTGACTGGTGCATAATAGATGCTCAATAAACATTTACTGAATGAATTAATTCAGTAATCTTCATACAATTTCTCTAAAGTTATTATAAATGGATAAACTGGATTAATAAGTCTCTAATAACTAGCCTAAGGAAACATGTCTTTAGAATGAGCCAAATTGGCATCTAAATTTCCTGTTATTCTGAAATTTTTCTACTTATTTTATGCTACTTCTCATTTAAAAATTTATAACCAACAGTTCGCTTCTCATATGTATGGTATAGCTCTTCTGCTATAACTTGTCATGAGTTTCCAAAACGGATCTTTGGATATTGTTTACAAAGTCTTTTTATTTTAATTAATAATCAAGGCTGCAATTCTCAGACGTGTTTGTATGGAAACTAAGGAATTAATTAAGAAAAGTTGCGTAAATAATTTGATAAGATTATAAAAAGTAAGGGTGTAGATTGATTTGGGGTTTTATTTTTATCTTACATAGTTCGAAGTATAAAATATAAAATGTCAAAGGTGTTTGGCTTGTAATTTTAGGGACCTTATCTTTTGGTCAGTATGGGTTTCAAGATAATGAAAGCATAGTTAGCAGAAAAATAGAGAATAAATAAATATTTCAGCCTTTTTTTTTTTTTAAAGATAGGAAATAGAAAAATGACTGTATTTTTTTTTTCATTTTGTTAAAGCTTAATCACTCTGATTTGCATTTATAGGCAAAATCATCAACATTGCAGGCCAGTAGTGATCAACCCCCCTCAAAGGTAAGAATTTTTTTCTTAAATCTAAGTGCCAGGGTTTCAAGTAAGTTACAGTATATTTAGATTATATGAGATCCTTAAAGCATTCTAAATGACATCTACACTTCAGAGCTTTGAAGTTAAAAAATATTTGTGTTTGTTTAAGTCTGAAGTACTCCTGAAAGTCTGCTTATTGAATTTTGAATTTTGCTGTGAGATGCCGAATATCTCCCTCATTTTATCAGGAGTGAGATTTGTGACTAGTTTTATATTTTCAAAATTATGAGTTAGGAATGTTTTTAAGTTTATATGTGCAAAGTTTAATAGATTGGTGACAAGCTTATTTTATTTTCTCAGAGACCATCTTGGTGGCCCTTTGAGATGTCTCCTGGTGCATTAACTTTTGCTATCATATGGCCTTTTATTGCCCAGTGGTTGGTATATTTATATTATCAAAGAAGGAGAAGGTAATACTATAGTTTTATAATTCGAAATGATGTATTAAACTCTTATAACCTGTAGTAGATAGCTTTTAGCAGCAGTTAAGGGGATAGGTCCAGTTTATATATATGTTGTCATACTGAAAATTCTATACTGATCCTGAGACTGAAATTACCTTGGAAATGATATCTTGTAGATTTCTAGGTACTTGTTAGACTTAAAATATTTTTCACTTGAGAGCATCTGATGGATATGTACACCTTTGGTTTAGACAACAACAAGGAAATGACCATGTGTGTCTAAAGTTTTATGGTTTATGAGGAAACAATGCTGTTAAAGTCTGATGTTTATTTTGGGCCCTTTGCTAATATAAAGGACAATGGAGAGGTAAACAAGTAATGCCTGCTTGCTCTTTATACCTTTGAAATATGCACATTGACCTTTCAGAAAATGTTCAGCCCAGTCGCTATCTCTAGAATTAGGGAGTACTTTAAATTTGAGAGCCAGAATTTCAGTTTGGAATGACAGGAGATACCTCAAATCGGTCTGAGAATAATAGATTGAAATCCTTGAAAGTGCCCTGTGTCTGTTTGGTTTTTTTTGGCTGGCCAGTACAGGGATCAAACCCCTGACATTGGTGTTATCAGTACCACACTAACCAACTGAGCTGGACCCTGAGTCTGTTTATGATAGGAATAACCTGAGGCCAAAACCCTTGGGTTCCAGAAAAATCCTTAAATCTAAAAAGTGTCCTTTGGACACCATGTAAACGGAGTCACTTTCCATACAGGGGTGGGCAGATAGACCATTATTTACCTGACTGTGGCCTCACTGATTATGTTTTTAGTGTTTCATCACCATTTCCACTTAAGTAACAACAGATGGGGAAAAGAAGTGGGGCATTTAATAATAATGTGCAGTACACATACATTTTCAAAAATCTACAAGTTCAAATATTTATGGGTATGTTTTTCCTTTACCAAAGAACCCACTTAGTTAAAAGTATTTAATTATTTTCTAATTGCTACGCTTAGTAACAGAAAACACTCATCCTTCTCTTACATGAAAGGAATAAGCAGCACTCTAAGTGCTCCAGCTATAATACTTAATAGTAGATAGACTGAAATGTGTATAACATTGGGTGAATCATTTTAGTCTTATTTGTTCTCTGTTCCTATTAAGATGGTTTGATTTATGATCATAAGTGAACTAAATAAATTTTTTTGTACATTAATGTTTTTGGAATATACCTTCCCACCTGAAAGAACTTCAGTAGGATTTCAGAAACATATGTTGCTTTCTTAGTATTATTTATCTTTTCTAATTCATTTGTGTATGTATTATTTTAGTTATGAAGATATAGACCTTAATTTAAATCCTTTTTTTCTTCTGTCACACATTTTAAATTTCTCATATGATGGTTGGATTTAGTGCTATACAGTGTTTTATATTCTAATATCCCTGGTAATAGGAGGAAAAAAGAACCAAACCTTTTTTCAATATGTAGTAATGCTAGATTTAAGCAGCAGGGCACAGTGACACTTAAGGTAGATGTTTACATATTTTGCAATGTGTTTCAAAGTTCCTTTTCATGTTTTCTTTGTAGAAAGTTGGGAGTCAGAGAGTAGAGAAATTTGGCATAGTACAAGAAAACCTAAAGCTTACTTTGGTTAATAATTTATTTTATACTTAAGGTTGAAGCAGCTTATCACTTCATTAAAGACTGAAAAAACAAACTATATTCTGCTTCAGCAGTCACAGAAAACTGGAGTTTTTTAAAAATTATTTTTTAAATGTTCCCTTCTAGTAGAAGTATAATAAAAGATTATTTACTATTTCTCTTCAGTTGTTCACAGATGTCTCTGAATGGAGAAACTCTTTTCTATTTTTAATTTTCTATTTTGTTATTATTGAATCTTTATCAAGTTTTTCACTGTATGTTGTGTTTGATCCTTCCAAATTGCAAATTATTTAGCACTGTGTAACTGCATTTTGATGAGGTACAGTGTTTTTTTCATATTGTTTACTTATGTTTGTAACAGATTAACTGGGGTTAGAGGTAGAGCTGTATTTGATATGGAAATAAGTTTTAGCCTTGAGGGGATTTAGGTATCTTCTAATCTGGCAGTGTTTAACAATTATTAATCAGATAGTTAAAGGAATGAAGACTAGAAAGCAGTGTGTATGGTTAGAAAGAGACAGGTTCTGTGTTAGAGATTAAGAGAAAGGTCTAGAAATCTGATTACGATGGGAAAAGTATGAGCAGAAGAGGATGTTCCCTACTCTGGTAGGGATTATCCTGTAGCTCATCCCCTTGGTGCAGTGTCTGGCATGTACTAGTGTTCAGAAATTGTGTTGAATGCATGACTGAATGCCCTCTATTGTCATGACAGCAAACTGAAGTACCATAAGACATGGGAAAGCTTTCATTTTATTTAGTAAATATGCATGTGGACATAGACACACTGGCATAGTCCTATATGTATGTAAAATAAGTAGATATTTGTGATAAGCTTTTAAAAAATATGTATTTTCCTTTTAATGTTAGAAGACACTTAAGGTCTGTTGTCTGATTTTTTCTAGAATAGTAAAATATAAATTTAAAATAAAACAGATTTCTCACACTATCACTCTGCGCCAAGTCAAAAAACATTCTTTCTGTATGTGATGTGAAGAGCAACACCTACCTGCAGGCTTCTCCTTGTTCAAAAATAGGCCTGTCCTCTGTTAATGTAGCCTGATAACTTTACTACTAAAATTCTCCACAAGTTAAATGTTGAAAGCAGACCTATTAAATCCAAAAGACTACTCTTAAACTATTACCTTGAAGGAAAGGATGTTTCTAACCATTTTTCTTTAACAGCCTCCACAGATTTCGTAAATTTGCTGTAATGTACTTTCCTTGGGAATACTGAGCCTACAGTAGAGAGGTAATAAATAAAAACTGGTTGGACCAAGGTTAAGGGTTTGGATCCCCATACTGGTCAGCCACCCCCTTCACCCCCCCCCCCTGCCTTGCGCACGCGCCAAAGAAAAATGGTTGGGAGTGGGGAGGATCTCAGGGGAATATTCTTCAAATCGAACGTGGGGCAGAAGGTATTGAAACAAAAAGTCAGGCTCAGGGTTCTGAGGAGGGGAAAGAATCTCAGCAGTACAGCCAGATCGGAGACTTTAACTAGGTGAGAGGAAAGGCAGAATTTATTTTGCTTCCCTCATCTGTTGTTTTCTGTGACTTTCCTACTCTTATCAGGCTACACCCTCCATTTTGCAAGTCGATTAAAAAAACAAAAACAAAAAAGAGAAAGATCTCATTAAAATTCTGAAAAAAACTCAAGTTCTATTACATCAGGAGATGGGGGTTTAGTGACCAGATTATCTGCCCTTTTGTAAATCTGCAAAGGACCTTGTATAGTAATCTGCATCCCTCTGTTTCTTGGTAAGTGTTGCTAACTGCTCAGGGACCCCACAGCTCACCTTTCTGCTCAGACCTCAGGCAGTTTGTCTTTAGAACCATCTACATCTGATGTGTGACATTTTGGCAATCATTTTGGACATTTTATTTTCCGTGTTGTGGAAGACCTCCCTTAATCTTCGTTTTTTGGTCCTCATTGCTAAGAAGAGCTATTGAGAAGGTCCTAACACTGCAGTTCAGAAAACGAACAGAGCTAAGTAATTGAGAAAATGCCTCCTCTTGAAACGGATATAACGCCAGAAATAGAAGCTATAGAAAGATTGAAGAATTTTATAATAAGGGAGTTTAACAGACTATTCGCAGTGATACAGAAGGGCTGTGCAGAGAGCTCAAAAAGTATCAGGGAGTTGAGAGAGTTAATAGAACAAAGGTACAAGCTGGATTGTCCACAAAACTGAATTACTGAAGTAAGTGCAAAACAAGAGAAAGTCTCACAGACTGCAGAGAAAAAGGGAAGAAAAATCAAGATAAGAAAAGAGGAGAAAAAGAGAGACCTAGAGGGCTGGTCCAGGAGATACGATCTATGCATAGTAGGAATTCCTGAAACAGAGGACAATACAAATGGAGCTGAAATAGTAATTAAGGAAGTAATTGAAGAAAATTTTCCGGAGTTGAGGAACAAACTAGATCTACAAATGGAAAAAGCACACGGTATTTTAAAATTTGACGCAAAGACAACAACAGGTAGACATATTCTGGTGACATTTTTAAATTTCAAGGATGAGGAAAAAATTCTAGAAATATCCAAGCAGAGAAAGCAAGTTATTATAACGGGCAAAAGGCAGGCTGACTTCAGATTTTTCTCTTGCATTTTTAAATGCCAGAAGACAATGGAACCATATCTACAGAGTTGTAAGGGAAAATAATTTTGAATCAAGAATTATATACTCTACCAAGTTATCATTTCTCTACAAAGGCAACTGGAAGACATTCTCAAATATGCAGAGGTTAAGAAAGTATGTTGACCAAGAACCTTCCTTGAAAAGTTTGCTGAATGATTTACTGCAGCAAACAGAACATGAACTAAAGTAACTCAAGAGTAGGGAGGCAATTGTATGAAAGAATTAATGTTAGCCTGTAATTGTAAACTTGCCACGAGACATACTATCCAGATCCTGAGAAACCAAGGAAGACATCAATAAAGCTGTGGTGATTCCACCTGAAGCACATCAAAATCCAGCAGGACCCTAAGATAACATCAAGATGGGAACAGAAACCAGAAGGAGCTTTGGTGAGACCTTGTACCTGGCTCCTTGCTCGGAGCCCCCACAGCTCACGTCCCCCTCCCTCCTGCTTTTCACTTCGTGCATTCCATTCTCTCAACCCCTCTTAAAAAACCCCTCAGTAACCTGAGACTTTGAGATGGCTTAGTCTGGCCACTCTCCTTCAGGTTTACTGGAGAGATGGGTCAGCCTAACATCTCTCCTCAGGTCACTAGTATTCCTGAATAAAAGCTCACTTCCTATTCCACCACCAAACAAACAAACAAACAAACAAACAAACAAACAAACAAAAAACCCCACCCACATCTGTCTGTTATGTGAAAATGGATTTGATTGTATTTAAAATGTCACTCCTGCCTAGGAGGTGTGCATTAGAGGAATTTCTACAGAGGATAAGGAATGATCTGATTATTTAAAATATCACTTCTGCCAAGGAGGTTGCATAAGAGTATTTCTGCAGAGAGGAATGAATCTGTAATAAGAGGGTTTCAGACATTTTGGCATCAGGAGTGCTGGAAGGGTATGGAGATTTTATAGCAACAGGACCTTTCACATCATATATGATTGTGGTGTGATACCTAACAAGTCAACCCTTTTCTGATAGCTCATTCACTCTGCTGTCCTTAAAATCATCACATTATATATATATATATATATATATATATCTCCAAGTTTTCGGTTTGTATGTCCACTTCTGCCCCACCAACTAATTGAGAGCTCTTGAGGGTTGAGCACGTGCCTCACTTATCTTTGAATCCCTAGTGCCTGGCACAGTGCCTAGAAAGTAATAGATACGTAATATGTGTTGATTAAGTGAACAGTCCAGGTTTTATATCTTTCAACCTCTTATAGTTTTGTTAAGCTTTTTTGCTTCACAATTATTCTATTTTGATAAAATTATGGAACAGTTCCCCCAAATCTTAATCATGTAATAGCCAGGTAGTAAAAGCTGAGAATCTAGAGGGTAAGAGAGGAGAAATGTAAATTTAGATTATTTATTAAAAACTGGTCATTTCAGCACGGGTAATTTTGGGTTCTAAGTCACATGAAGTAATTTCATAAGGACCATTTGCAATTTTATGTTTTTATTTTGAATTTGAAAGTTATTATGTTAGCATCCAGAGAATTCTTTGGTATAGATGTGTTTCATATTCAGGTGACATTTATACTCACGGGAACTTGGCTTTTACTTTCTTTTTAAAGAAAACTGAACTGAAGAAAATCATATTTTACTCAAGAAGACAGCTGGGCCTGGATGACTTCAGAATGAAATGGATTGTGGCGTTCAGAAGAAAATCTTAGTTTGTGATGATTACATTTCTTTTTGTTGTCCAGTAATTTGCTTTGTGTATATATATACATATATATATTTTGCACTACACAGATGATAACATTTTGAGGACTGATAAAACTGATAACTTGAATACTCAGTCTCAACTAGGTTATAAGTAGCATACATAGATTTACCCTACTCTTGAACTTGAAGGACATTAAATCATTAATTATTGTTTGGTCACACATTTACCTGATTATCTCCCATAGAGAAACTTAAGCTGCTTTTCCAAGGTACAGTTGTGATAATGAGATCAGATTTATAAGTTGGTATTTTTAATTTTCTAAATTAAATACGAGAAAGAATGAAAACCAGGAATGGATATCAAATGAGATTAAATTGACTCTATATCTCAGTTACTGAAATGCCATGCCAAGTAGTAGAAAACAGCTGGAAGAATCTTCTCCACATTTTACTTTGTGGGCTGCCCATAATGTTTCTTGGACATTCACAACTCTGAGTTTGGTGTTTAGGCGTCATTATTAAAAAGTAGAGCCCTATGTACTAGGCTTAGTTTTTACAAATGATTCACAAAATGGATATAACCTGCTGATGGAAATGATGAAGAATTAGCTTAATGCAGGTTTAAAAATATATTATGAGCCTGCACTTGATTAATATGATTTTCATTCAGTCATTTAATCCTTTGTAATCATTTTTCTTTAACTGAGGATATCTAGCATCTGTGTCATAGGGTGCTTTGAAATATAAAATGAAAACTTATTTATACTGTTTTTACAAAGTCAAAAAGGAAACATGAAAATCACTTTTCTGCAATTGATGAACTACACAGACTGATCTCTTAACCTCTTAGTGCCTCAGTTTTTCCTTTGGGGTATAACATTTGAGATATACCTATTATACAGGTGTATTGGAAAGATTTGCAAGCTAGCAGGCCATATGCTTCCATATGAATAAAGCATATGCAACTAATGAAAACGTAAGTCCCTCTACCCCACCTCTCATGTTTAGGCTAAAAAAAAGACTGTAATTTAGATCCTGGAAGACTTTGTTTGGAAAATCATTCATCCTGTACACCTTCCACCGTTCCCTCCTCACTTAGGTGTATCTTATGCTTTAAAGATTTATTTGATTCAAAGGCTTGGCAGGAAATAATTTTTAAGCATTCTCAATATGTATAATGTTGGGCTTAGCATCATGTGTTCAGAGTGTCTTAAATAAGAGGGAAAGAATTAGTTCATCGGTAGTAGTATACACAGTGGTTCTTTGTTTGCCTGAAGGAAAAAAAAAAAAGTTTAAGAATACAATTTGCTTTCATCAAACTCTGTTTTCCTTTTTTTTTTTTTTCATGTAGCTTGATTTTTTATTTTTTAATCCCACCTTGATTAAAATGTGTCTGTCTAACGGGATCTACTACTATTTGCTTTTAAAAAGCTGTTCCCTATTTATTTAGGAAAAAAAAAATGAAGCAAGTAACTGAATTATATGCAAAAATAAAGTTTAGACCTGTGGACCAGGGATAATTTTCAAAAATTAGATATCAGTCTGCTATCAGAAAATGGTGGCTTTTCTCTTAGTGTGTAAATAAATAAAATGCAAATTAAGAACTTAAGCAGTTGTGATTCATTACAAGCAGTCAGGGGTAACTAACTCCTAGGAATAACCATTTGTATCCTGTTCCAAAGTCTTATTTTATAGTTTGAAAAGCACTTTGCACACAGTTCTTGTATATAAAAGTAAAGATGTAATTATAGGATATAGTGTTACTGCTTTGTTTAACAAGAACCTCATTTTAAATTGACAGCTATGGTATTTTTTTAATGATCAACTTTTCTGTTTCTTTATTGTAAAACTAAGTTAAAAATAAAAGGTTAATGAGAAATGATATGGTTTTTATTACTTGTTAACTATTATTGTTTTGATAATGTACTGAGGATTAAATGAGAACAAATAGTAGGAATTTATAAAGTAATTGTGACTCAAAATAAAGTCATGCTATTATATATAATTTGATAAAAGTCAGAAACTAGAATGAAATTTAACTCATTTGGTCATCTGGTTGAGAATATCAGTGATTTGGTAAAAATCTTAGTTTCAGTTCTTTCTATTTTTATTTCATTTTTTAAAAAGTAATAGACTTTATTTTTATACCACTTTTAGCTTTATAGACAGTTTATATACTCCCCCGAAGTTCCTCCCATTATTAACATCTGACATTAATGTAGTACATTTGTTACAATTATGAACCAATATTCATACATTATTATTAACTAAAGTTTACATTAGGGTTCACTCTTTGAGTTGTACAGTTTTATGGGTTTTGCCAAATGCATAATGTCTTGTATTCACTACTACAGTATCATACAGAATAGAGGACACATCTATAACTTGTAACTTCTATAGATGGTGATAAAAGTGATGTAAACCACCTGTATCATTTAAGATACCAGTGTTCTGATGCATGTGATAGAAACCCAACTTCAGTGGTTTGACCAAATAAGTGTGTTTTTTTTCCCTCATGTACAAGAAGTCTGGAGGTAAGAAGTCTAAGCCTGGTAAGGTGCTTCCACAGTAACATCGGGGTGCAAGCTGCTTCTTTCTGTTCTCCCATCTTTGGTGTGTGGTTTTGTCTTCATGCTTGCAAGATGGCTGCTGTACATCCAGATCTAATGTTTACATTTATAGGCAGGAAAAGTGAATACTTCAAAAGTTTCATGGAAAAATGGAATTGAAAGATAGTGCAAATCTTTCTGTTGACTTTTTGAAGTACCCTTGTATTATTCTGTCTGATCAGGAAACAGAAACCTTCTTGAAAGTCTCACACAGGAGACTCCTTCTCACACCTCATTAGCTAGAACTGAGTCTCATAGTCATAGCTTTGCCTATAAAAATATTTTTTCAAGAATAAAATCATTCCAGTTTATATAGATAAAATTTTATAAGTATAACTTAGCTCATCTGTGGTAGGAAAGTCCATGTCTTTGGCCTTTCTCTCCTTTTTTTTTTTTTTTTTTTGTAGCTGGCCAGTAAGGGTATCTGAAACCTCTCCTCTGTCCCCTCCCCTTCCTTTGGGGAGCTCTTCTTCCTCCACTCAAATCAAGTGATTTTGGTGAGACTACTAAATGGAACATTTAGTATGCAGCTATGTCCATTCCTGCCCCACCCCAAGCCACAGTAATGGGCACGTGACTCAAACCTGGTAAGTTTATGTCCCATTCTCCTGACCGCATCACAAGTCTGGGGATGGGCATAGGACCATGTGAGGAAAATAGAATAATCAGGCCCCCTTGCCTCAGATCTGTTTGGGGGGTGGTGCAGAACATTCTTTGTAAACAAGTTGTGTGTGGGCAGAGTTAGTGCACTTGTGCGCCCATGTATCTTTTTAGTTTGTGCTATTGTGTGTTCTTCAGTTTGTGAAGGAGCAGCTGAATGGCATAGAGCTCGTGTCTAAAAATAGAGCATGTTTACTTTGCTGGGAGCTGCTCGGTTGAGTTTCTCTTTGGGCTGCCTAGCTCTGAGATGTGTGTGTGCTGAGTAAAGACTGTTATTCCTTCAGCCAAGGCTCCAAGGTCCTTTTTCCTGTTACCTAGCTCATAGACCTGCATGTAAAGGGTTTCTGACCCAGTCTGGACAAGCGGCTTGAGGGGTCTGTGAGCTCCAGACCCAGCCCTAGCGCTACAGACCATCAGTGAAGCAGTCACAGTTATTCTCTGGGATTTATTTCATGGAGGCTTTTTCTATCTCTCTCTCTCTTTTTTTTTTTTCTTAAAGATGACCGGTAAGGGGATCTTAACCCTTGACTTAGTGTTGTCAGCACCACACTCTCCCAAGTGAGCCAACCAGCCATCCCTATATAGAGATCTGAACCCTTGGCCTTGGTGTTATCAGCACCACACTCTCCCAAGTGAGCCATGGGCTGGCCCTCTATCTCTCTCTTTAATAGACGTTATTTTTTAGAGCTGTTTTAAGTTCACAGCAAAAGTGGGTGGAAATACAGAAAGTTCCTATAAGTCCACTCCCCTCGTCCACACAACCTCTCACCATTATCCCTGACAGAGTGGTACATTTGTTAGAATTGATGAACTAATAGACATATCACTACATTAGTGTTGTTGACTCCTGGTTTTGTACATTCTATGGGTTTTGATAAATTTAAAATTACATGATTCACTGTTATAATATCAGAGTAGTTTCATTGCCCTAAAATCCTCTTGTGCAGCCTATTCATCTCTGCCTGCTAACTCCCTGCAACCACTGATCTTTTTTGTCTCCATTGTTGTGCACTTTCTAGAATGTCATATATTTGTTTTTGTTTTTTTTTATTTTTTAAATTTTATTTTGTCGATATACATTGTAGCTGATTATTGCTCCCCATCACCAAAACCTCCCTCCCTTCTCCCTCCCCCCCTCCCCCCCAACAATGTCCTTTCTGTTTGCCTGTCGTATCAACTTCAAATAATTGTGGTTGTTATATCTTCTCCCCCCCCCCCCCCGGGGGGTGGGTGTGTGTGTGTGTGTGTGTGTGTGTGTGTGTGTGTGTGTGTGTGTGTGTGTGTGTGTGTGTGTGTGTGTGTGTGTGTGTGTGTGTGTGTGTGTGTGATAGAATGTCATGTATTTGGAACTATAAACTATGTAGCCTTTTCAGACTGGCTTCTTTCACTTAGTAATATCACTTAAGGTTTCACCTCCGAATAATATTAATTTTATGGATGTACCACAGTTTATTTGTTCACCTATTGAAGGACATCTTGGTTGCTTCCAAGTTTTGGCAGTTATGAATAAGCTGCTATAAACACCTGTGTGCAGGTTTTAAGTTTTCACCTCATTTAGGTAAATACCAAGGAGCATGATTACTGGATCATATGCTAAGAGTATGATTAGTTTTGTTAGAAATCACCAAACTATTCTAAAGTGGCTGTACCATTTTGCATTCCCACCAGCAATGAGTAAGAGTTCCTGTCAGTCTGTGTCTTTGCCAACATTTGATGGTGTGTTTTGGATTTTAGCCACTCTGATAGGTGTTGTGGTATCTCATTGTTGTTGCATTCTCTTTCTCTCTGAACTGTAGCCCGCTAAGGTTATATTGTCCTACCCTAGAGGTTCTGGGAGCCATATCTCTTGCCAGTTGGAGGATACAGATAATAAAGCCAACATGGAAACCTAGAAACTTAGACAAATTAAAGTCAGAGCCAGTGAGGAATGTTCATGTCTCTTGATCCAGTTAACTCTGAAAGCACTACCCCCCTCTCATTTGTTTACACGAGTTAGTTTATTAGTCAGGGTTCTCCAGAGAGATAGAACCAATAGCGCGCGCGCGCGCGCGTGTGTGTGTGTGTATTTATTAGGGGAATTATTAGGGGAATGGGTTCATATGATTATGAAGGCTGAGAAGTCCCATAGTAGGCCGTGTGCAAACTGGATGCAGGTAGTGTGGCTCAGTCCAAGTCCAGAAGCCTCAGAACCATGGAAGCTGGTGATATAATTCTGTCTGAGGCCACAGGCCTGAGAACCTGGAGGTGCTGCTGGTGTAAGACCTGGAACCCAAATGCAAAAGAACCCTGAGTTCTGATGGATAGGAGAGAAAAGTGTGTACTAGCTCCAGCAGATACATTTGCCTTTTCCTTCCTTTTTGTTCTCTCCAGGCCCCCAGCAGATTGGATGGTGCCCACCCATATTGAGAACAGATCTTTCCCACCTAGTCCACTCAGGCTCACATGCTAATCTATGGAAACACTCTCACAGATACACCCCCAAATGCTTTACCAGGTGTCTAGGTATTCATTACTCTAGTCGACACCTAAAATTAACCATTACGTGTTTGCATACATATATACACCAATTGTCAAAACCACTTCCATTTTTCCACTGTTCTTGTTCTCTCAGGTTTTTCCTTAATAAGTGTCTGAATCTACAGCATCTTGGCAGATGTAAATTTAGGTAATAAAATCACTTGTTTCCAATAAATACCATTACAATCTGCCTTACCTGTTGGCAGAATGTCAGATGACTAGCTGCATATGCTAGGTCTATAACAGCAAGCTGTTTGTAACTTTCCACTCAAGGGCACCGTCTTCTTTATTGGGAATAGGCTCATTGTATATTTCCCCAATTATCCAGTAATATCTCGAGTCTCTGATAAGATTGATAATCCTGGGCAGTCACTAAACTGGCTTGTTCCCTAATCTGGCTCTGCTCATTCTAATTCTCCAAAGTAATCACTATATATATATATATATATCTCCAATATACAGGTGAGCCATCAGTGGCTGAGTTTAACCTGCCCAAGGCCTTTTAACATGACAAAGTGATGGTTTGTACTATTTGTGCTTGATCCCAAAGACTTTTTTCTTTTAGCTACTTGGTAGTAAGGAGGGCAATAGATAATTCTGTGCTTTCACCTAATTAAAGAGAAAGATGTAATTCATATTAATTGAGTTGTAACAACGGTATTTTGAACATTAGAAAGGGTGACTATTAGGAGAATCAGATCTAAGTAGTCATTACTAAAACAAGCTCAGTAAAACCATTAACCTATGGATTCAATTATATAGCACTGATTATAATGGTAATATCATTCACTGTAACAGTTTGAAACTTATCTTTGTCTACTACATTGTAACAGGGCTTGTATTGGTGTAATGGAAAGTAAAAACACTAAAGCCAATGTGCAAAAGGAACAATAGTATTTAATAGATTATTAGCAGAAAACTCACATATGCTACATTTAAATTTGAACTTTGCTCACTTGGGGGTTAAGTATGCTGAAACCTCAGTGGATTTAAGATGATTTGTGAAGCTGAATCTTGGTTAATATATTTTTAAAAGAATAATGTTGACAGATAATCTGTTTGTTACAGTTATATTTATTAAGCAAAAGTAAATTGTTTTTTTTAAAAGGATAAGTCCATTTCTCATAATGTTTTAAACAAATGACTCTAAATGTAAAGCATTACATTTTCTATTAAAATTGAACAAGCTATTAAAATTGCTAGAGTATATCACAACTAATCATTCCAGGACTATTTTAAACAAACACCTATTGTAGAGCGAGCACCAAAAGCAGTCAGGGCAGCAAAACTGTATCATCAATAAAGTAATCTTAGTCCTTTTATTCATTGCTCATTCCCCAAAGGAGTTACATTATTGAGCCAAGGCATTTTCTAGTTGCATTTTTGAGGTCACAAATGTGGCCTTAAAGGATTGTCCTTGAGACCATAGCTTTTGCAGACGATGTGCAAGTAAAATTACAATCAAATGAAACTACAGTTTTTTTGATATTTTAACACCAAGCTGAATGGTGCACTGAAATCAACGGATAAGAAGAAAATCAAGTTTATGGCTCTCTCTCTATAGTAGTAGTGTCATTCTAGTTTTATTGATGCCTTGCTTTTCATAAAGTGCAGTAAACAAAATAAATACGGTGAAAAAAGCTTTGAAAATTTATATACAGTCATGAGATTAAGATAAATTACTGATTATATTCCTTTTAGCCTTTGAACTCTGTGAAAGGTGTCATGTACATTACAAGCTCATTGGCCCAGGTAAAATAATCATTTTTGCCCTTAGATCAGTCTAGTATTAAGGAGTATATAATTATGTCAGCTTATTCTATAACACGAGGTTAGACTAACAGGAAAATTTATGTGCTATAGACTAAATCCAGATACAGTCAGGTGCTGAGCATTATTCCTGGCTTCAAAATAGGATGTATCTGTTTCGTCATCTGGTTGGGGTATGAAAGGCATAGTTTGATGCTGCAGATTTTCCCAGTCTACATCACTGAAGAGAGGATGATGTTTCAGCTCTTAGGAAAAATATAAAACAAAACAATATTATGACACCATTGCCTAAATAAGTACTATTTTATAGGAATTAAAAAGAGAATGTCTCACATATACCTTGCCCCATTTTATTATGCCAGCTTTACAGACATTTGTTTAATATTTGTGTCCCTATTAGGCTACATACTTTACACTAGGCATATGACAGGTGCCTGGGTTGTATTTGTCAAACGAATGAATGAACGGTTTATCTTAACAGAAGCTTATTGTTCTACCAGCCTGCATCACAATCCCTGATTTGACAGAAGAGAACTTGGCCTACTTCTTGCTCCCTGATACACCTTCCGTACTCCTGATCTTCCATGATTAATTCCTGATCTCCAATTCTCATTCCAAGGTCTTGCCACCTGTTTGTATCACTGCAATCCTTAGCGCTATCTATTGCCCTAGATAACTTTGGCATGAAGCTCATCCTCCACTCCCTTACTTTCTTCCCTATGCTTCATCCTTATCCTTCATGGTGATTTCAAAAAATACGTTGATGACACTTCTGACACATTCTGTTCATGGTTCTTTGACTTCCTTGTTTTCACCAGCTTGCATCTCTACAACATACTGACTGTGTAGCAGTATGTCTACATCCAGAATCTTTATATCACAGCACTGCTCTGCTTACAAGATCTCAGACTTTGCTCACCTCTTTAACTACATTTATTACTTGTCATCTTTCCTATTTCTTTTTACCTAGTGAAAACAAAATATGCTCTTTTGACTACACTGTGATATTTAGTTGCTAGACATAACCTTTCCTTTCTTCAATCCTTCACTTTATAAGGCAACAATAAAGATGTTGACAAACAACAAAGTAATAATAAAGGCAGTAAAAAGCACCCCCTCCCCAAACGTACCCAAATTTAAGGAAAACGTTGGAAGAAGACTACACAGATAGGAAAGAATAATGTGTCTGTATTGGGGATGATGGGTTGGGAGATCAATATGTTTACAAGTTGATTTTCCCCTAAACTATTATAGTAGGAAAAGGGATAAAAATAGTAAAAATAATTCACATTTACAGCATTTTTTTTTTTTTTTTTTGTCGTTTTTTTGTGACCGGCACTCAGCCAGTGAGTGCACCGGTCAGTCCTATATAGGATCCGAACCCGCGGCAGGAGTGTCGCCGCGCTCCCAGGGCAGCACTCTACCAAGTGCGCCACGGGCTCGGCCCTACAGCATTTGTTTCTTAATGTTCAAAATAAATAACTGAGCATGGGATATTTAAAAAATTACTTTAGAAAGCAATTTTCAACTGGGGTGATTTTGCCCTCCAAAGGACATTTGGCATTGTTTGGAGACATTTTTGGTTATCACGACTTGGGGCATACAGTGGGTAGAAGCCAGGGATTCTATTAAACATCCTACAATGCACAGGACAGTCCCCACAACAAAGAATTATCTGCCCCCAAACGTCAATTATGCTGGAGTTGGGAACCATTCTTTAGAAAATGGCTATTATATATTGTAATTTGCTCAAAATAAGTGGGGCAGAAGAACAACATTCTTACTAATGACACCACAGATTTTTGTTTCTCTGATGAACAATTTACATAGCAAAGTAGATGACGGGGGTATTTTTCAGTTAAAAAACAGTTGCTTCAACACAAACTAAACTAGAATTCCTTTGTGGGTTCAGTTTAAAAATAAATGAATAGAGTTATGATGACAGGATCATAACGCTTCCCATCATACCCAGATATCATAGATTACCAGTCACTTCTACAAGTTTTCTGCTTCATTAAATGTTCCTGTCAGCAGAAAAATTCGAGAATTATTCCAACACACAATATCTTAGCCCATTAGAATATCACTATAGCCTGAAACTTTCACTTCTTAAAACTATTGCTACCATGAATGTGGCCAGAAAGAATTATAAGTTTTAGATATTACCATTAATTATCTCTAATTTTTTCTTCTTTTAAGCTGGCAATTGTTTTTGCCTCAAATGTGTTTCATGCTGATAGAATACTTTTCCAACCAGCAGTATAATAAGCTGATGTCTAGAGTCCTATTAATAATAAAGTCTTTACTCAATTTGAGACTGATTAAGTAAGTTAGGGCTTAGCATACATTAGGTATTCAATAAGAATTAGCTTTTAAAAAAAAAGATGACTAATCCCCCTCATGAATGATAGTGTTTTATAATAGCAATCTGACCGATATGCTGCTTTCAGACACTCAGATCTATTCTGAAATAACATTGCAAGGATTCAATATGTCTGAAACCAATGCACAATGTTTGGAGTTGAAATTTGTGGGTATCTGTGTGTTTCAAACAGCTTAATTTAAGTCTTAATTGTCTTGAGAAAGTTAGAGCTGAGTTTTCAAATGTCTGCTCCCTCACTTTACATAGGTTTCTGCTCCAATCCGAGTCCTTACAGAGGTCATCCTGACCACCCTATCTAAAAAAAATCCCGCCATACAAAGAGAGTGTATCTTCTCACTCTGCTTTATTTTTCTTCATAGTACTTACCACTACATGGCATTATGACATTATGTTATGGCTGTATTTGTTTACTGTCTGTCTTTCCACTAGAATGTAAGTTCCAGGAGGACAGGGATTTGAGTCTAGTTTATCCCTAGAGTTCTCCCACTGTCTGGAGCAATGTTGCCTAGCAGGTAGAAGTCACTCTATAGGATCCGTTAAATCAATAAACAAACAAACAGTTGATCTTTTTAGAGGGAACATCTAGAAGCTGATGCCAACGACATATTTCTAAAGCTTATTTTTTAAATATACCCTACTTCACACGGAAATGCATTTTGGAACATAATGTTTATTTGTCTCTATATTATTACCTCATCTTGTTACAAAGAGAATTTTAAGGCAGCTGCTAATGAGATTCACTAGAGTTTCAAAATTAGGGTTTAATATACTCCTGCATTGAGAAAACCATTGAATGGTTCATAATGTACCAAGTTTTTCTTATTTGAGGCAACCTGGGACCTGATACATTGGTCAATGAATAAAAGTATCAGAAATGAAGCAACAGGAAATTATAGAACAGAAGAGATTTCCTGCATTTGTTGATGGTTAACTTTATCAGGCTTTGAAACACCCAAGACACTAATGAGATTGTTTCAGGTGCCTGCTTGAGATTAATAAAATTCAATGTGTGAATATTGTAACTTGGCCACATGGGATTTTAATGTAGAATAAGGACAAATAGATCAATGTATATCTAGAGGGCAAAAATAAACTGAATTATTTTAGTACCGATTTAGCAGTCAGATTTTCTGTAGTATTGTATTGAAACTTGATATTTTTATTAATATTCACCAACTGGAACAAATCATGAACAAGCTTAACACAAAACCATACCTTTCATTCCAGCTCTCTTTGAAACATCAGTGGTTAAAAGCATTTCCACTGCACTTTGAGCATTATCAGATAACTTTTCTTCACCTTCTGGCCAAGGGATATCTACAAATATACAAATAAGCTTGTTAATCACTGCTCAAAATAATACACTGAGAGAGATGAATATACCTTAATAGGAGAAAAAGAATCACCTCTTTTCAGAATATTCTGAAATACTTGTTGTGATGTTTCATCATTGAAAGGGGGAATTCCTGTTAGAAATTCGAACAAGCAAACTCCAAGTGCCCACCAGTCTACTGCAGGACCTAGAATTTAAGAGGAAGCAGCTGAACTTGCAAGCATTTTCTATGAATATTTGATCAACTAAAATATTAATACATGGATATTTGGGCATAATCAAGGCATTCATCGCCTAAGGCTTTCTTCTGTCTTCATAAAGTAGAAAAACCCAAATTACCTTCATTTAAGCAATATGATATTACTTTCTATCTTCCAAGGTTAGATTAGCAATTACCACAACTAGTTAAAGAAAAGTTAAAGCCATCTTTTTCATTTGTTAATAACTTCTGATATTCTATATAGTTTACGTGTTCTAAATCCTAAAATAGCACCAAGGAGTGCATTTAACCTAAAAGTTATTCTCTAAAATAGGTAGATGACTTCTCAATTTCACATCAGGAAATGATAACATTTAGATGATTTTTCTGCATTCCACATTTTTCGCACAAGGTATGAGATGAGGCAGAAACATTTATACTAATTGGAGGATAGCATGGTAACTAGGGAAAGCCTTAATTACAGAATGTTTTAATGTGGCTTTATTCCTTTTAAGGACGTAGAGGAGAGGGACTATTTAGTGTAACAAAGAATATTCACTTAAACTATGGCTTGCAGAGGAAATTAGATAAGTCTTAATAAATAGGTAAAACTGATTTCCAAACAACATCTTTACTGGAAGCAACATTTATATACAATGAAGTTTTTAACAATGATTTTATATATATTTTTTGGCTGCTGGCGGTATGGGTATCCGAACCTGTGACCCTGGGGTTATAAGTCTCTCCCTCCTTTTATTTATTTTTTTTGCTGCTGGCTGTTACAAGGATCTGAACCCGTGACCTTGGTGTAATAGGCTGCTCTCTCACCAAGCTAACCGGCCAGTCCTAATTTTAAATATTACCTTAAAAACTGGTGTATACTTTTGTTTAGTTCTGCCTGTAAATAAAGTATTTCCTAAACAAAGACTAATTTTAGCTGAAAAATGGTTAACTTCAATATAAATTTAGAATAGAAATTCTAGTCTAGTGCAAAATTTGCCTACAAATTGCTGTTTAAAGACAATTTCTTAAAATTCATTATTGTGGTTATGCGACTGCCACCATTCTATTTTAAAACAAGAAAGCCCTGTGGAATCCGCCATTAGCAAAAATAATTGCATGCATTTAGAGTGCCTTTTTACCTGCAAGCCACGTAATCCCATCTTCCCTTTAAGGAACAAAAGATGCAAATAGTCTATAGGCTTCTATTTCTACGGTAATCACTATAAAAACGTACAGACCACCTCAGTTAGTAGACCTGTAAGCAGCACTGAGAAAGAATTGTTCCAATGGATTAGATAATATAACCAAATAACAGAAAAGAAGGGAGAAATCAGGAAAAAACACATTTTTATTTGTTTTACTTAGGTTAGAAATTAGAACCCTTTTCCCAGCTCAGCCAAAACGTACTCATGTTAAAAACATACAAGATTTCTCCATGGATATGTCACACATACCCATATACTTAAGTCAAAGTCTAATAAGATCACATATTGTGATAAATCTTAGCAATTATAATATATATTATTAACCAGAGAAAAACAACAAACTTGTTTTATACTACTGGCTTTCTAATGCAAAACCCAATTCTGTAACTTGTAGAAATATATTGATATTGATATTGTTTTCTAGTAATAATGAAAAGATTTAGAAAATTCAAGCCCTTTCATAGCTCCTTATTTTAATATTTTTATCAAGACTATTTCCTGTTTTAACTAAATAAGGTTTTATCTTCACTCTATGCTACCTTTAAAAATTATGAAAAATGCCACATGCCTATAGTTATTTTCATAAAGAACCATCTCTCTGATGTCCTGCTCAGAATATAGAAGACAGTTCATTTTTTTATTTTATAAGTGAGCTGAAAGAGAAGAACTTTTTTTGTGCAATGTGATCTAGTTATACTTTGACTCTTCAGTTTAATATGCTTTGCCATCTACTTTATAGAGAAACTCACTTACCCAAAGTCAGAAATCCTGCATGTAAGGAAACAGTATTAGGTACATTGTATTAAAACTATGACTTCATTCCCTCAAGATTCCATGACCTGGGCACCCGCTATTGTGCCAGACATAAGGAATATAAAGGTGATTAAGAAAACATCTTTCCCCAAGGAGAAAACCACCTGCTCTGGGAGAGACAATATAGATGATTTTAACACAGTGTTAGAAGAGCTGAAACAAAAATACGCACAAGAAGGTGTAGGAAACTCAAGAGAGAGTACCTAAGTCAGCTTGGCTGAGGGGCAAAACCATGGAGGATATGAGGGAGGTCACAGTTGAGCCTTAGGATATTGTTTAGCTGAGGTAGCTAGATGTCTTGCTAAAATAGTATCAAGATCCTATAGAATCTTTAAATTTGAAGCTTACTTTCACACTCTATCTTAAGTTAGAGATAATACGAATTATAGTATAGAAAATGGACTAGCAAATCTGTGAATTAGCAAAAGGGGCACTGTACAAAAATCAGTTAAGCATTCATAGGAACTTGCTTTGCCTAAGAGCGAAAGGGGAATATTAAATGTGTCTATTTCCAATACTGTAGAAATTATTAACAATAGTTACTGAGTACTTCCAAGGAATTTAGGAGAGTTATGTAGAAGGCAGAAAATTTACACCCTGCTTTTAGGAAATTTTCTTAACCTTTTATAGTGGAGACAAACATAACAACTAATTACAACACAGGCACAATGACATATGTTTTAAACAGTTTCTAATAAGGTGATATGGAAGTGAGTAATTCTCAGTAGTTGATCAAGGAATGCTTTATGGAAGAGGTAACATTTGAACTGATGATGGGATAAGAAGACATTTGACTAGAAGATAATTGGAAACTGGCTCTTCTCAACCAAGGCAAAATACAGATGCAAAATAAGAGACCTGAAAACTAAATGTATTTCATTAAGAAATGGAATGAGAGCATAAGGCATATAGAGGAATTCTTCGAGAGATGAAGCTGGTATGAGAGCTGAGAGCCTCAAATGTCGTGATGAGAAATTTGGATTTTATTCAGTAGCTAAGAGGAAGCCACCATAGCTTTTTGAGGAGGGAAGCAAAATGAACCATGTATGGTTAAGGAAGAAAAATCTGCTTGCAATGATTATAGACAATAGAATGAAGTTGAGGAGACCAGATAGAAAGCCACTAAAGTAATGACAGAGAAAGATGAGGTTCTTACAAAGAACAGTGGCAGAGATGAAAAGGAGAGGAGCAATGCTGCAGAGATTTAATTAACTGTATTTAAATGCCTGAATGTAGGGACAATGACTGTGTTACCATGAAAATGGTGAAACTGAGATAGGCAACAGAGGAAGAGCAAGCTGAATGACAAGTCCAGTTTGACACACAACATTTGAAAGACCAGTAGAATATTGAGTAGGCAGTTTGGTCGTGTCTGCTGACAAGAGAAAAGGATTAGAGAGAGAGATCTGGAAATCATCAACATGGAGGTGACAACTGAAGTCACAGGAGTGAAGAGATTAACAGGAAGCACGTGTAGGAAAAAAGAGTAAAGGGCAGAATCCTGAAGAACTTTTATACTACTGTATTTAGAAGAAATGAGGAAACTGAGGAGGAGCAACAGAGGTAGGAGGATGAGACTGAGAAGAGACTGTTAGATTTGACAATAAGGACATCATTGGTGATCTTTAAGAAAAGTTTCCTAAAGAAACTACTGAGAAATTTTAATCAAATTGCCAGAGCAAAAATAAACAGGCAAAGAAGAGGCAACCTTTGAGAAGTTAGGCAATGAGGTGAAAACAAGGGTGGGAACTTATTTTCAGGTTGAAGATAAAAGCAGACAAAGAAATAAAAATAGAAGGGGCGTGAGAAGATGATGAAACAGACGGTCATGAAAGGAGCCCAAAGAAAAGGAAAGAAATTAACATCAAGATGTAGAAGAAGGGGTTCATGTTATGGGTTGAATTGTGTATCCCCCAAAAAACTGTTCAAGTCCTAATCCCCAGTACCTCAGAATGTGACCTTATTTGGAAATAGGGTCATTATAGATGTAATTTATTAAGTTAAGATGAGGTCACACTAAAGTAGGATGGACCCCTAATCCAATATGACTGGCTTCCTTATATGAAGTCAGCCATGTGATGATAGAGACACAGGCAGGCACCACCATAGGAAGAGGGAGGATCAGAACGATGCATCTGCAAATCAAGGAACACCAAAGACTGCCAGCAAACCACCATGAGCTAGGAAGAGGCAAGCAAGGATTCCCCTACAGTCTTGAGAGGGAGCACAGCCCTGCCAACACCTTGATTTTAGAATTCTAGCTTCCAAAACTGTGAGCCACCCAGTTTGTGGTACTTTGTTACAGCATCTCTAGGAAATGCATACAGTTCACTTCAGAAGGTAGGAAGGGAAATTTTTTCAGAGAGGAAAGGGAAGAAAAGAAGATAGGTGAAAAGTCATCTTTTTATTCCTTTCTTAAGTTCCATTTTGAAGGATGGTTCATTTCTGGTTTGACCCTTTTGGTGAGGATATAAGTGAGGGTAAGTTGTAAACAGGAATAGGCTTCTGCAGACTGAACAGAAGTTTAGGCCTAGCACTGTAGTCCTGAGCTCAAACTAGATCATGCTTGAAGAAACGTTTGGAACAAAGACAATATAGGGAATGGGACGTGGGGCTTCTCTGGATCCTTGAGACTAAACCAGAAGGCAAATGACAAATGACAACATGTCCTTCAGCATCTGGTCTTTTACAATCAGAGAATAAGACAGCCCTGGCCATTTCTTTTTTCTTTTCCTATAATAAACGACATATGCGTGAGAAAAGAGTATTGCATAAGTTCATTTTCTTTTATTTTAGGTAATCTAATTAACAAAGAAATTTAAATCAATTTTACTTCAAAAGATAATGTAGTGATAGATAACACTTCAAAGACTCAGGACATGTATGCCTTACCATGGGCCCTGCCTAGTAACAGCTCAGGTGCAAGGTAGTCTGGGGTTCCTAGAATTCGCCCATCATCCACAGGGGCTGCCCCTCTTCTCACACTCTTTGGAGTTCGGTATGGAGTTCCTGACTTGATCTGATTCGGTGTCTGCTAATTCAAAAAGAGTTTAAGAGGCAACAGATATCTTAATTGTTTTTACAATGAATAGAAATCCTCAAAAACAAACAAAGCTATATCATAGGCTGCTAGGCATTTACTCAAATCCTTGATCAGGTTTGAGAATGGACTAAGACCTAGTTACAATTATGAAAAAGTCCTTATATGTAATGAAGTTCAGTAGCTTAGATAACGCCCACTATCTCAATAAGATCTGGATATGCAAGAAACAATGAAAAAATCCATAAGAAAAATTTCTTGATAGCATGGATTAATACAAGCTTAAGAACAGACATTGAGGAAGGCTGTGATTGACAAATGATTGAATTATTAGGACAATATATAAGATAGAACCAAATATAAATAACCTCTTGTACTAAATGGCATTTAAAAGTTCTTAAGATAATTTGCTGTCTCACAACAATCTTGTGAGACTAGCAGGACAGGTCTAGGTTATCCCCTACAGAAAGCTGGAAAAACAGAGGCTCTGAGGTTAAGGGACTTCTAAGTGACTTAATAAGTTCTGGACAGAAAACCCAAGTCTCATAACCTAAATTCTGGGTTTACACATTTTATATTATGATGTCTCTCCAAAGGAAGAGAAAAAGTGAAACTTTGGGTTTATAAATGTAAAGGTTTAGAAAATAAAAACAAGATTTGAAATATATATTTTTCAACTTTTTGTCTATGAAGAAAAGAGACCATCCAAATACGTCCTTGGAAGGCAGTAGTAAAATAGACTTTAATTTTGTATCTCATAGTATTGCTGTGATCAAGTGAAAATATGTGGTTGTGTTTTCTTAGAAAAGTATATAGGGCTATACAAATGGAAGGAGGCATTGTAGTAAAGAATAATAAACATTACTACCAGCTTTACGTTCCTGCATAAAAACTTCCAAAAATCTATAGATTCTCAACAAGGAGAACAAAATTATATGATTAATACCATTTAGTCTAGCTCAGAGGCAAATGTCTGCCTTGATTGTTTATCTTTCTAAAATCCAAAGAACAAAGTGTTAGAAAGTTGTAATATACCTGATATGGCATATAGGATCTTCCTTTTTGAGTAGGGGTTACAGCCATGGGATATGAACCACTATAAGCACACGAAATATCCATTGCATCTAAACAAGTAATGCTCATTTTGGATGGCTCTGAGTTACTAGATGCATTAATATGACTGTTAAAACTTCGAAAAGCTACAGCACTTCTTTTAGACAGAGTTAACATTTTCAACACCTCTGAAGAAGGAGCTAACATTTTTTGGTTACTGTCTTGGACAGAAGGGTTCTCATCACCTTTAGGCAAGGTATTTTCTTGGCAATTTGGTGATTCAACAAGTAGATCTGCAATATTTGATTCTTCAAAAGAGGATTCTTTGATGCTTTTATCTGGATCTAAGGACTGCCTTTCTAATGAACTTTCCATTATAGAACTTCCAGGAAAAGATGAATCAGAGTCCATACAAATACATTTAGAAGCTCTATCATCATCAGAACAAAGAAAACTAGAACTTAAGTAGTCCTTCTTATTTTTCTTTTCACAATCTTCATCCAGTTCACACATAAGGTTTTTTGCTATCATTGGTATAGGTAATTTTTCTGGTGTTTGTTGTTTATCAATAAAAGAATTGATGATGTTCTCCTTATTAGCACAGTCATTTTGCTGACTTCTATATATTGAAATCTTCAGGTCCTGTACTTTGGCTGTTAAGCCTGTACTTTGATTTGTGTAACAATCTATCATGTCATTACAATGCTTATACTCTGCACAAATTTTTTTATTCTGTATAGTTTCCTGACAAGGACTGGAGTCAATCAACTCAAAATTTCTTTTTAAACTTCTTTTCCCAAGGTGCTCTTCAGACATGACACCAGAATCCATAGCCCACTGATCTGACTGATAGAAACCAGGCTGTCTTGTGTCAGTGGCCATATTTATATTATTTATATCCAGTTTTCTTGCTTCCCAAGAAACTTCCCCAGAGAAGCATTTTTTAGCAAGGTTTACACAAGAGAGCCCAGTGGTAGGATTGGCACTACTGTTATGAATGGGAGAAAGGACTAACTCAAGATCCTTTTTATTAAAACTTGCAGTCTCGATGGCATCTGTAGGTTTTTCACATAACTTTTCAACTGTATTCCAACTCATCCTTGTAGAGCCCAATGCCTCATCATTTTCCTAAGAGGAGAAAAAATACTTGTTTTAGTTATATAAAGCTGAGATTCTTTGACCTTTTAAACCGCGGTCCACTTAGGTAGGATAAATGATCCCATATACTACTATGCTACGTATTCCCACTTTTAAATTGAACAAAAGAACAATGATAACAGAATTAAAAAGCAATATAAGTCTTGGATTCGATCCCTGTACTGGCCAGCTGCCCCGAAATAAATAAATAAATAAATAAATAAATAAATAAAATAAAAAGCAATATAAACAATTCTAGTACAAGTTCATACATATTATGTTGAATGAAACACTGGCCTAAAATTTAAATCAATTATTCTATAATACTTACTTTGATAGTGTATTACATGTTACTTAAACAGAACAAATTAATAGGTATTCATATTCAGGCAAATTTGGAAGTAAGGCTACATTATGAGGGTACTTCAAAAAGTTCATGGAAAGCTTTGTATTGTCTTTTAATTCCATTTTTCCATGAACTTTTTGAAGTATCCTCATATGTATATATATATATGTATGCTTTGCAATAGGGGTATGGATCATTCTGTTTGGAATTGCAAAATGCACAGGGCTTGAAGTCTAGTCAATGAAAAACTACAGGTCAAAAATATTGTTAATGTAAACATGTATAACTTCACACAAGTATAATAAAATCAAGCTGATAAGAATGAAGTTAAACTAATAATAACTTATAATTAACAAAAATAGCAGAAATTAAAATTCTTTGTCAACAAAATGAATTGATTATGAACCGGTAACAAAATGCTTTCCTTGAAAACTGAATTCCAAATATCTGTGGGTGCTCATGTGCACTCAGACCTTTGCAGATAGTGTTGCAAATTGATGCACAGTGATCAGGATTTGTACAAGATTACTCAATTAGAGTGAGTCTTCAGCAAAGTCTAACAGTGCCTATTTTTGATGTGTGAATATCAAACTTTATTAACTATCATTAGCTTACTTAGTAACAATAAGGAGCACTTAGTCACAAGCAAAAAGAATATTCCAAATTACAGCTCACTTATCTGCAAGCTCAGAAAATGATGCATCTGGGGATCAGTACAAGATTTATCAGAGGGTCCTTTACGGTTCATTATCATATCACTCTGATCATAACTTGAGAAGTGCTATTATAATCTGATCATTGCATTCCTCAGGGATACAGAAGTGGGAAGAAAAAGGTAAAGCTGTGTGTAGTTTGAAGTAGTACACAGCATGCTTTCTTGAATAGGGAAGAAGTGAAACAGCAATACTAAGAATGGAAATGTTTATCCTGCAGCATTAGCTATACTACAGCGTATAAGGAAAGGAAAAAAAAATATTGAGAAACTCTGCCTTAACTAAGAGTTAAGTTGACCTTGCTAATAAAAATACAAATATCCAGCAATAATAAAGAATATCATATTACTGAAAATAAGGAGCAAATATAATCCAAATTATTTTATCAAATGGAAGTTTTAGTCTTTGTGTATTACAGTTATTCTAATCTAACATTTATCAGCATTCTATGAAGACTTTATTATAATTTTAAATTTTAGTTCCTAAAATCTTTAATACCTATTAGCTTTAATAATTTTATTTATTTATTTATTTTTTTTTTGTCGTTTTTTCGTGACCGGCACTCAGCCAGTGAGTACACCGGTCAGTCCTATATAGGATCCGAACCCGCGGCGGGAGCGTCGCCGCGCTGCCAGCGCAGCACTCTACCAAGTGCGCCACGGGCTCGGCCCAGCTTTAATAATTTTAAAAAGGCAAAAGCAGAGTATATAAATTAAGTAAAAGAACTTTAAGTAAATCCATTCATTTGGCAAACAATCTCCTCAGAACAGATACTTATAAGGGCGTATACCCACATTTTTGTGGTCTAAAAGTAATTTCTTATCCAAAAGAGTTACCATTCCATTACATGAGAAACTGGTGGAAAACAGTATACACATTAGTAGAGAACAGTATACAAGTTAGTAGAGTTGTAAAATGACATAAGTGAAAAAAAAAAAAAAAACAACCAAAAAACCAAGAAGGTAATGTCTATATCATTGTAGGGAAGTTAAAAAAAAAAAAAAAAAAAAAAAAAGTCCACCTAGAAGCCAAACATTTACTATCAATTTACTGCAAGAATCTCATTATGCATCAAACAAGAACGGGCCAGCCCACTTGGGAGAGTGTGGTGCTGACAACAAGCCAAGGGTTAAGATCCCCTTAACGGTCATCTTTTAAGAAAACAAAACAAACCAAGAACAATTTTGCAAGTGAATGAGAAATATTTCCAAAGAATTTTACAGAATATACAGGAAAATTAAGAATCTTTTATATTACCTTGACTGCCATTCATGTAACAATTTCACTTCCTATGGAATTTATATGAAACGGTATAGTGTTTCTATCGTTAATTTGATGTACATAATTGATTTTGGAAGCACAAAAAAAGTGATAAATTTAATTAATTAATAAATTAAGATAAATTTCCCTCTCACCTGGCAATCCTTTTCCCATTTGGGACTGCTGTGGCATTCTGATTCCACACTGGATATGAAGGCTTGGGACTGACTACTGGCACTGGACGTAGCCAGCCTTTTCCTAGACTGTAGTAGATTAGAAGTTAGACACTTCACAGGTATATCTGGATTGCAGGCAAGTGTTTCAAGACCTGTATGGAAGAGAAAATATTGAAGCTTATGGCACAGCCTTCTTTGTTCCTTACTGAACCTGAATCTTTAGAGATAATTAACTTTGGCAATAATTAGTTAAATACTATCCAGTGCACAAGAATGGCTGCAGGTATTTCTGGAATACTTCCCATTATGTTTAAATGCATAAATGGTTACAAATACAAGAACTGCTCTGAAAGTTAGAACAAGACAAAATCCCCTTAACATTCGTAAAGTAAAAATTGGGACAAGGGAATTAATTTATAATTAGGAAGAAATCAATTTTGAGCATCCATGATCCAATTTGAAATTCTTCTTGATAAAGGAACGTCACTGATGTGCTATAAGGTTAGAATGTGATTAAATTTACTCAATTCAACTTGTATTTAATTAAAACTGTAACTTTATTGTAACACTGAGGTTCATGTGCTTAGAAATGTGAATTATACACATCCATAAGGGGTTTTCTTAACACTACTAGATAAAGCAAATAAATAATGGTAAATTAGTTAATAGCAAGCCAATGCAATAAAGTAGCATCATCTACATGATACTTGCTCCTTTACTGTATATAAATAATAGTGCTAAAAACGGTTGCTTCTCAATTTATAATTAGACACAGTAAGACAACTGCACTTTTACTAATGATCATATGTTGATATACAGATTTTAATGTGTATATAAGAAGATAAGTATATATTGTTCTCTCTTTCCCAAAAAGAGTGAACATGATCTTAATTTCAAGGAAATTCTTAGTCTTAGATCTAATAAGTTGTAGAACTTTAAAGCTGAAAGAAGAATTTTGAAGTCCATCTAGTCAACTTTCTTTTTGGCACACAAATCCTCTCAATGGAATTCCTGAAACTGACTGGACACTGACCTTGATTTGACTAAACTGCTCAGCTGCCTTCCCCAAGTTACATGGGAACTTGTGTCTAAATTAAATGTCATGTGAGTGCTGTATACCTGCTAATGAGTTCTATTTGCATTACTGATATGATCCAATCATCGCCTACTTTGGAACTTTTGACAGCTCCCTGTTTTCTACAGGGAAATCCTAGCTTCCTTGTAATGACCCTTGATCCTTCCCCATCTACCTGCCAAACTTCCCTCCCCATTGCATATGCTTCCCATTCCCATGCATCACATTTAGTCCCTATGGTCCAAAGCTGGAATATACTTCCATAGGTCTGTGCCTTTGCAGATGCTACTGCCCCTATATGAAATGCCTGTTTTCACTATACTTGTAGCTATGAAGTTCCTGCTTCCCTTTCTGGGTCCAGTGTGGTTGTCACTATATCTTTATTTAGAACCATTCCAGATTCTTCCCAGTTAGCATCTATCACTTCATATGTTGCATCTTGTATCCCTCCTATGGCATTTAATTTATAGGGTTGTTATTGTTATCCCTTTATCCCAGTCCTCACCACAAAATTACAAGTTTTTCTGAAACCAGGACCTCTCGTACTCATTTTCATATTCACTCAAGTGACCCAGCACAATGCCTTGCATCTACCTAGTTCTGACAAGATTAAAGAACGACTAAAGGAGATACAATTATTTTTCCTGAAGAATAAGTCTATAAATAACATTGGCATATTTTTTATTTTAACAGTCTTCTGTTTATCAAAGCTATATATTTTTTTCAACCATCATAAGACTCATTAGAGATTTATACTTACAATCAAGACTTTGCTTACCCACTTACTAGTGTATAACTATTTTCAAATATTACTTTTCAGATATTACTTCCAAATATTAGTTTTTTCATTTGAAAAAAGGAGATAACACTATTTATGTCCTAGATATGTACAGATTTGTTGAGGACCAAAATCAAAATGTGGTCACATCTATGAAAATGAGTAACACCAATTACCCTTCAAAGCATTATTCACATTCCTAAGATGAAGAACATGAGCTCAGGGAACTAAATTGTCCACTGTCACTAAGTTACAATGGGTGAAGTCAAGTGTTATACAAATGTTAAGTCTGTCCTATGGAATATACTAAAAAGCATATGTACTTCACAGGGCCTGGTTTTCCAAAGCCTTGCAGTTTCAAATATTCACCTTGCAAGGACAGGAAATTTTCCTCAGGCTATAAGTCTCTGGTTTAAGATAAAGATTTGTGGCACAGCAGGTTGCTGGCTCAAAGATAGACTAGTTACTGATTGTTATGTAAAGATACTGATTGCTGTAGGAAGGAATGTTTGCTAAGATCAAGCTTTTGTTAATTGCCTTACTGGAATGTCATCTGGCTTGTTTCACTGAAAGTTACCAGCCTATACTGTTAAACTATAACCCCACCTGTGTCTCTTCCTGTAACTTCCTGGTCTGGAAAATAAATGCAGGAAGAGAACCCCAATTCGGTGTTAATTTCCCAAGGAAGGGCTGCCTCTCACTGGAGGGTGCCTGGGAAGTCAACCTCTTCAGGGCCTCTCACTGCTCAGAAGAGATGGGCTTTGAGTAATCCTTTGCATCTCTGTCACCCAGGGGAAGTGGGGTGACAAATCCATGGGGGGTGAAGCAACACAAAGCAACACTGTCCCACTCTCCTCCTCTACTACTTGACATTTATCTTTTATTGTATGCAAAAATATCTTTATTCTGAGTTTTTAAATTTAAGATACCTCAAAATCTTTTGGAAATAAGTTTATAAAGACACACAATATTACAGGCACTACATCTTCTCCATATATGATTTCCATAAACCCAGTATAGTGAAATTTACCCAGTGATTATTCCAATATTATAGGTAATTGAAGGATGTATCATTAGCTAGACTTTTTATTCTGTTGACTTAAAGATCTGTCATAATCTCTGTCAGAAATGGTATTTACATAGTGAAATACAGGAATGCCACAGACAGTTCAAGTATTTGCATTTTAAAATTATTAAAACTGTAGTTCACTTGGGAGAGTGTGGCTTACTTGGGAGAGTGTGGTGCTGATAACACCAAGGCCATGGGTTTGGATCCCTATATAGGGATGGCCAGTTAGCTCACTTGGGAGAGTGTGGTGCTGACAATACCAAGTCAAGGGTTAAGATCCCCTTACCGGTCATCTTTTTAACAACAACAACAACAACAACAACAAAAATTAAATTGATATTAGAAATTCAAAAATTTGAAAATGTTTTGTTCTTCAAAGAATACACTTAATGGATAAACTACCTCTTCTTTTATACTCACATGATTTTAGTAGTTTGCTAGAATAAGGAGTAGTGTCCTTTTGATCTATAGACATAGGACAAATAAGTCCTTGAGAAAACTGTGATGGTTCAGATACGCGAGCTGAAAGGATGTCTGCAGAGTCTTGGTTTTTTTCTGCAACTGGTGTGTTCTATTAAAAACAGAAAAATAAAAACAAATGCCAACAGATTTACCTTCACAAATACATCACTTAAGTATAAGACTGTTATACCACCTGTATTAGTCCATTTTGTGTTGCTATAACAGAATACCTGAAACTGGGTAATTTATAAAGAAGAGAGGTTTATTTGGCTTATGATTCTGGGACAGCTGCATCTGGCATGGGCCTCAGGCTGCTTCTACTCATGGCAGAAAACAGCAGGCAGTTGGCAGGTACAAGCAGATCACACGGTGAGAGGAAGCGAGAAAGAAAGAGAGAGAGAGAGAGATTGAGTGCACAAGGGTCTTTTAAACAACCAGCCCTGGTGGGAACTAATAGAGTGAGAACTCACTCATTACTCCCCCCACCCCCCAGAGAGAGCATTAATCCATTCATGAAGGATCTGCCCCCGTGGCTCAAACAGCTTCCAGTACTGCCACATTGTGGATCAGATTTCCACATGAGTTTTGCTGGGAACAACACAGCCAAACTATCACCACCTAACTAGATAAACTGTTAAAGTAATTTTATGTGCTTGATGTTTAAATCTATTTTGATCATACTTTTTTGTTCAAAGGGGGATTTTAAATTTTAAATGGTAATCATGAAAGGGCATGTTATGTGAGTTTTTTCTTATCAAGTACTTACAAATCCCAAAGAGCTGATGAGAGATAATACTTGTCCTGGGGTTCTTGAATAATCTTGTCTAGGTTTAGCCATTGATGGTGTTGTAAGGATATCCATCATATTGATATCTATGCATGCAAAGAAAAGCATATGAATTTATTTAAAATCTTCAACTGTCCTTGACTAAAAATGAGTGTTATCTAACTGGCAACAAAATAATTTTTAGCAAGTCAAATATTGGAAAAAGAGGTGGTAAGGAATCAATACAAATTACAGGCATCTCATGTTAACTAATATGTTTAAGCCTAGGTCAAGGCAGAAATTGACCCAGATTGTTAGCTTATTCAGTGCGTGATATTTTAAAATAATGCAACACTGACACATAATACTGTACTATTCTACTTAGATATCAGAAAAGGTAAGAGAAGTCTAATGCTCTGTATATGGTAAAGGACTTTAAAAAGTATATTATAAGTTTGAACTTAAATTCTGTTTACACCTAATAGTGATGAAGCAATAAGAATAGGCAGTAATAATAATCTTAAAGGATATTTTACAAATAAAACTTAGAGTATTATGATATAAAAATGATTTAAATTAATCAATAATATCATCTTAATACAAAATTTTCCTGATTTGTCATATTTTCCAATAAGTTATCTGAAATCCTTGGAGTCAGACTTGTTTCACAATTGAAAAATGTTTAGATTTTAGAATGCTAACGTGGGGCCAGCCTGTGGCTCGCTTGGGAGAGTGTGGTGCTGATAACACCAAGGCCACGGGTTCAGATCCATATATACTGATGGCCGGTTAGCTCGCTTGGGAGAGCGTGGTGCTCACAACACCAGGTCAAGGGTTAAAATCTCCTTACCGGTCATCTTTTTTTAATTAAAAAAAAAAAAAAAAAAAACTAATGTGGTGAGTATACTGTATATTTTGGAACATCCAGAGTGCATCTCATATAGCATCTGTAATCAAATATTATTTCTGCATTGAAATATATGAATAGTCATTTGAAGTGGGGATTAATAAAGATTATAAATAGCCCCACATCAGCTCAGGTCAGATTTTACCAAATTGAGGGAAAATCTTTAGGTATTCATAACTGTTTGAACTTTTTACTTCCAAATAAAGAATTGTAGATATTAAAAAAAAAAAAAAAGTAGATCTGAATACATTTTCAAATAATTATAATTCTAGGGATTATAATTTGCAATAGGTTATTGCTAGGTTATTTAGGTTATTGCTTGTTTATTTAAAAAATACCTTTTCATCCTTCTACTGTTTTTGATAAAGAATATTATATGCTTTATGCTGCTACAAATCATTTTCTTCATGTATATTTTGTTCTCTTGAAACATTTCCTTAGAATAAATTCCAAAGCATGTCACTAGATCAAAAAGAATTAAAACCTTTTATTTATTTTTTTAATTTTTATTTTTTTATAGGTGACCGGTAAGGGGATCTTAACCCTTGACTTGGTGTTGTCAGTACCACGCTCTCCCAAGTGAGCTAACCAGTCATCCCTAAATAGGGATCCAAACCAGTGGCCTTGGTGTTATTAGCAGCACACTCTCCCAAGTGAGCCACAGGCCAGCCCAAAAAACCTTTTATTTTTAAAAAACATATTGGCAGATTTCCTACAGAGAGCACTACGCTAGTTTACAATGCCCCTAGAAAAACTAACTGGATCATAAATATTCCATTTCTATGCCCATTTAATAGTGTAAAATAGTTCACTTATTCTTTTTTTAAAAAGTTTTATTTTTAATTGATATAATAATTGTACATATTTATGGGGCACAGTGTGATGTTTTGATACATGCTTACATTGTGCAATGATTAGATCAAGGTATTTAGCATATCCATTACCTGAAACATTTGTCATTTCTTATTTTCTTCCTTGGCAGTTGGCTGGTATGGGGATCTGAACCCTTGACTCTGTTGTTGTAACACTGTACTCTAACTAACTGAACTAACTGTCCAGCCCCTATCATTTCTTTGTGGTGAGAACATTGAAAATCCTCTCTTATAGTTATTTTGAAATATACAATACAATACCATTAACTATAGTAATCTTACTGAGCGATAGAATAGCAGAACTTATTCCTCCTAATCAACTGTAATTTTGTACCCATTGATCAATCTCTCCCCGACTCCATCTCCCCCCAACCCTCCCAGCCTCTGGTAACCACTATTCTATTCCGTACTTCTATAAGATCAGCTTTTTTATTTTTTTAACTTAATTTAATTTTATTAATTTATTTAAATTGGCACATTGTTATTGTACATGCTTATGGAGTACAATCTGATGTTTTGCTACGTATATATCATATAATGATAGGGTCAGCATAGTTAACATAACCATCACCTCATGCATTTATCATTTGTTTGTGATCAAACATTCAAAAGCCTCTCCTCTAGCTATTACGTGATATGTAAAACTTAACTGTTAACCATATCTACTCTACTGTGCAACAGAACATCAGAACTTATTCCTCCTATCTAATTGTAATCTTGTACTTGTTGACCAACATCTCTCTGTTTTCCCTTCCTCCCTTCCCTCCCCAGTCTCTGGTAACCATTGTTCTGCTCTCTGTATCTATATCAACTTTTAATTTTTATTATTTTTTTTAGAGTCCACATATGAGTGAGATCATGTGGTATTTGTCTTTCTGTGCCTGGCTTACTTTACATGACAACCTCCAAGTCTATCCATGTTGCCACAAATGACATGACTTTATTCTTTTTTATGGCTGAATAGTATTCCATTGTATATATCGTAATTGATCAATTCATCCATTGCTGGACACTTTGTTGGTTCCATATCTCAGCTATTGTAAATTGTGCTGCAGTAAATATTAAACATGGGAGTGGAGATATTTCTTTGACATATCGACATCATTTCCTTTGGGTATATACACATTAGTGGGATTGCTGAATTGCAATTTAAAAAATTAAAAGTTTTACTTTTAATTTTTTGAGGAACCTCTATACTGTTTTCCATAATGGTTGTACTAATTTGCACTCTCACCAACAGTGGGCAAAGGGTTCCTTTTTCTCCACATCATTGCCAACACTTGTTTTCTTCTGTCTTTTTTGTGTCTGTGTGACCTTGATGTTATAACACCGTGTTCTAACCAACTGAGCTAACTGGCCAGCCCTTTCTTTCATCTTTTGGATAGAAGCCTTTCTAACTGGCGTGAGGTGGTATCTCATTTTGATTTGAATTTCCATTTATTCTTTTTTTTAATGTTAGCATTTCTTTAATTACTACTAGTGAAATGAACATATTCCCATATATATGTGTGTGTGAACTGTGTGTTCATTTTCTTTGCCCCTTTGTTCATAAAGGTCTTAGTGGTGGCCATGTATATTAGAATATGTTTTTAGCTGTTAACCCATCAACATGTTATAGTTATGTTAGTTTACTGATGGTTGATTGGTAAGAACCAGTTTCACTAGGTACAAGTCAGAAGACCAGAGATTGTGAGTTCCTTTTCGAAGACCCAAGGATCTTCAAGGACCTTTGAAAATCCATGAATAATCATTCCCATTTTTCATCTTTAATGGAAAAAAGATAACATTTTCCATTTCTAGCCTATTTTGGAACAAATAATTATCAAATTTTATTTAGCATAAATTAACAAAACAGTGAAAATTAATGAAATGTAGTCTCTAAAATTTGTTGACTTTTAAGAGGGCACTTACCGGCTATTTTTCTTACCTCTATTCAAAGTAACTTTGGAAAGGCCAAAATCTGTCAGTTTAATATGACCCTCATTAGAAATAAGCATATTGTCTGGTTTCAAATCCCTGCACATACAAGAGGCAAATAGTAAATAACAAACAAAGGGCTAGTTTTGATGTCAGAATTTCCAGAAAAAAAAAAAAAAAAAGATAGGTACAGAAGAGGCAAATACTATTTATTTCCTCTAAAATAAAGGCACTCATTGGTGGCTTTGAAAAGTGCAGAAGACAACTCTCAAAAGTAAAACATCTTTTGTATATCTTAATTTACAAAAAAGTTAAATGATTTAATACTAGATTATTTTGGGAATTATTTATTAGATATTCCGTTAAAATAAACTTTGTTAGACAAAATCAATCTCAATGCAGTTCAAAACCACATTTACCTTTGCAAAGGAAGGTAAGATTAAGCTTTAATAGAGCAGAGAAACTTAACCTGACATTCTTCGCACAGAGGAAAACATTGTAAATCAATTGGGATTACAAAATACAATACTTTTGTACGATGGTAGACGAGTAGAAAAGAATTCAATATTCTTCACATTAAAATGCTATACTCATGTTCAAGGCAACATATTTAAAAAACACAATGAGATGAAAGAAGCGTTAATAGCATTTCTAAATTCACATAAGTTCCTACTAAACTTTAGATAACCTGGAAATATGGGCAAGTGATGACTGCAAATATTTGAGATTCAAATATTTAATATATAATTTGATTACTTGTATTTTTAAGTAATAGTTTAGAGAAAAGGCAATCTTTACCTGTGGATGATTCCATGTCTATGAAGGTAGTCTAGAGCCAATGCTACCTCAGAAATGTATTTCACAGCCATCTCTTCATCAAAATAACCATATATATGTAGGAGAGACTTGACGTCTCCACCAATAAGATATTCCATTATCTATCAAAAATGAATTTAATGTTGTCAAATAAAAACAATATGATTACTTTAAAAATACAGTAATTGGGCCTTATAGTTACATATTTTTATCATGGTCCTGTGACAAAACACATTTGCTTGTTATTGCTCATTATACATTAATATCAGATTTGCTCATATTACCATATTGTTTTTTAATTGAAAATTAAACTGTTTAGACTAAACCATAGACCCTTTATGTAGATTCACCCATTGTTGGCATTTTGTCACATTTGCTTTCTCCCTCTCCACATATATGCATATAAAACAAGTTTTAATATTTGAATTATATATTAATATTTATAAACTATAAAGTAAATAACATAATCCACATAAATATTTATTTTATATGCATATATTTGTGTCTAATTAAAGAAAATATGGTAACATTAGCAAACCTGATATTAATGTATTAATGCATAATTTTAAAATTTGGGGGCTGGTAGGTTAGTTCACTTGGGAGAATGTGGTACTAAGAACACCAAGGTCAAGGATTCAGATCCTCATATCGGCCAGCCATCAAAAAAACAAAAAACGGGCCGAGCCCGTGGCGCACTTGGTAGAGTGCTGCGCTGGGAGCGCGGCGACGCTCCCGCCGCGGGTTCGGATCCTATATAGGACTGACCAGTGCACTCATTGGCTGAGTGCCGGTCACGAAAAAACGACAAAAAAAAAAAAAAAAACGTTTTCTGAATAATTGGTGAGTAAAGATGAAAAACGGTCATGGCTTGTCATCACTAAATTCTTCATCATGTATCTCCTAACAAGACATCCTTACATAACTACAGTGCAATAAAATTCACTGAATTTAACACCAATATAATGCTACTATCTAATACACAGTCCATATTCAAATTTCTCTGACTATCTTGATATTGTGTTTTATAGTATCTCTCCTCACCCCTCATTCCCAAGCCAGGATCATGCATGGCATTTCCTTGTTGTTTCTCTTCAGTTTCCTTTTATCTTGAGCAGTTTTTCAGCCTTTTTGGGGGGTAGGTATTGGCAGGGGAGGAGTCTTTCATGACAGAGACATTTTTGAAGAGTACAGGCTTTTTTACAAAAGTCCTTCAATTTGGGATTGTCTGATTATTTCCTCATGATTGGATCAGGTAATGCATGTTTGGCAGAAATACCACATAAGTGATGTTGAGTCCTTCTCAGTGACTCCCACCAGATGAGACACCTAATGTCAGTGAGTCGTATTAACTGGGATCACTTGGTGAAGGTGAATCTCCCAGATTTCTTCATTGAAGTACTTTTTTTCCCCTTTGTAATTAATAAGTAATCTGTAGGTGGATACTTTGAGACTACGTAAATAACCTGCTCCCCAACAAACTTTCAATTATTTTAGCATCATGTGATCACCATTCTTGCCTAAATCCATTATTGCTATGTTGGTTGAAAAACTATATTATTCTTTCCACATGTAGTAATCATTATTCTCAAAATTATTCTACAGTTTTAAGCTATAAAATATTGCCTGCTAAGAACTTAATAGAACAAGATAATTGCTTTCCTCTTCAGGTCAATACTTTCCCTGAGGTTGCAGAGAGGTTAATCAATATTTGTAGATGGGATCAATCATTAAAATATTTATTAGGCATCAAATCTCTGTTACATACTGTGCTAGCAGTACTGGGAATACAAACATGAATAAAATGTGGTCATTGAAAAAAAAAATGTGGTCATTGCACTTAAAGGGTTCTTAATTCAGTACTGGAAAAATACATAAGTAAATAGATGTATTTGAGCTCAAGAGAATGCTTATTTTCCTACAACCTTTGCAAGAGTGATTATCAATCTTTTTATCTTCATCAATGTAAAGAAAAAAATGGTCTTGTTTAAATGTTTACTTCATTAATTATTAGGAGGATTAGGCATCTTTGCACATTGTTTTTGGCCTTTTATATTTCATTTGTGACCTGCTTCTTCCATCCTCTGCCCATATTTCTACTGGGGTATTTATCCTTTTATTGAATTGTAAAATGTGTTTACATAGTAGTCAAATTAGCCTTTTGTCTTCTAAATATTTTCTCCAAACTTATAATTTGACTCTATGTATTTTGTGTCACATATTTTAAAATTTTAGGTAGGTTTTATGTTATACTCAGTAAGGCCAGCTCTACTCTATGCTTATAAAAATTTTTATGTCAGTTTTCTTCTAGTGCTTTTATAAATTACCTTTTTAAAGTAGAAATCTGATATAAAAGGGAAACAAATGAACTGAGCTGTATATCGAGTTTCCTAACCACACAGAGAATTATATGTCAAGTGTCTTCAAAAAACAGAATCTTAACAGTACACCCCCAAGACAAAAAGAACTGCAAAGAAATCTTAAATACAGTAATTTTAGTATTAGTAAACAATATTGGCATTGTTATTGTGAAAATATTAGGGGTATATATATATATGTATATATATATATATGCTGTAAGTTAAAGTGGGTAAGTAATGTTAATATTGTTAGGAACCAAGATTCTCATGGTAAGAGAAAAGAATACGAACATTGTTCCAAAATATTTTTATATTTAATTTTTAATATTTATTTTATATTTTCCAAATATTTTTTCAAAGATGTTAAGTTAAAATTCTATAATCTTCCATTGAATTGTAAATATGAGTATGAACTCATGATATATATTTTTCTTTCTATTAAAATATTTTTTACTCTGTCCACTAAATGGCCTTAAAGAATGACAGCTCAGTGGCAATGAACTACTTACTAGTCACCAGCACCTAGATTATGGTCCCTAAATACTATTTCCCAATAAAAGGAGTTAGACCTCCTTGCCCAGACCTAGTACAGAACACTTACAAAAGGAATCTTAAATATTTTGTCATGCCAGAAAGCAAGGAAACTATCAGAATACTAAGATGGTATAAAAAGACACAGAAGCTAACTGAAGCTTCCCGCTGGCTAAAGATGGAACAATTTGAGCATAGAAAAGAGTAATGACTGCAGTGGATCAAAAGATATCAAATCTATAAACATTCATGAATTCATAAAGATGTTAAAAAAATATACCCATTTGGAAGTTTTGGAGGTTGATAGCTTGAAAATTAGAGATGAAAGGAATCAACCATTTGTTCTGCCATCCTTATACAAGCTGTATTTCATAGTAATGAATTCAATGATAAGGGACAGTTCTTTATAGAAGAATTCCAGCTCATGAAAGCAGAAGGAATAACAGAACTAGAAAATCATCATTTTACAAACCTTAATAAAAGAATGTATCCAGGACAATAACTCAAAGGATGCCAAAACCATTAAATGAAAGGTTGATGGGGAATAGACGAAACAAATTTTTGCAAAATGTTGATAACTACTGAAATTGTCTGATAGATACATGAAGTTCATTATACTGATCTTTCGATTTTTTATGTGTATGTTTAAATGTTTCCATAATAAAAAGGCCTTTTCCTCTTTATGTTCCTTGTACCTAGCATAGTACCTGGCATGTAGTAGTCAATCATTTGTCATTATTATGGCTACATTCAGTCATACCCTACCTCTTTGCTTCAAAGTAGCTTCCCATGTCTAAGAAATCTTTGTTTTGTCTACACCAGTGTTTCTCAAACTTTAACGTGCCTGGGGATCTTGTTAAATTGCGGATTCTGACTCAGCAGATTTGGAGTGGAGACTGAGATTCTGCATTTCTAATAAACTCCCAGATGATGCTGACACTGCTTGTCTGTGGACAACACTTTTAATATCAAAGATCTAAACCAATGATGAACTTAGGTAAACAAGATATGGCCTACTACCTAACTGCAGGAATAAGAAATAAAAAATATTATAGTTGTTTACTTAATCCACTAATTCTAGGATACAAGCAATGAAAAAATCTACTAACTTGAGCAATTCAACCCAGGATTGATGCTGCAAACACAGTCATGGCTTTAGGTAAGGCATACACACGCATGTGAAACAGTATGTAGTAAAGGCATTAGAAAGCCTCAGGAAGAATTAAAGGATTAAGTAGCCCCTTGACTTCTCTGGGAATGGCACATAAGAATGTTCCTTTCTTTTTCTGTAAAGAGCCAGAAAGTAAATATTTTAGGCTTTGTAGGTCTCTGTTGCAACTACTTCACTCTGCTATTGTAGCATAACAGAAGCCATAGATAATATGTAAACAAAAGGATGTGGCTGGGTTCCAATAAAACTTTATTTACTAAAATTCAAATTTCATACAATTTTCATGTATCACAAAATATTATTCTTCTTTTGATTTTTTTCCAACCTTTTGAAAGTATAAAATCTATTCTTAGCTCAACAGACTGTACAGAAATACAGAGTAAGCCAGATTTGGCCCATGGGCCATAGTTTGCCAACCACTGTCTTAAATCAATTATTCTTACAGTATCTAGTATTCACTTTCTTACTACCACTATGTATATTTTTTGACTCCCTCAGACAGTAAATCATTCTAAAAAGCAGAACCCCATCATATACTTTCTAAGAAGCTAGGGGTCTCCTTTTAGCCTTGCTTTGAATGTGAATTTCAATACAAATTTGTATCCTCACTCCAAAATCCTTGTCCCTAGAATCACCAGGTCTCATCTCCCATAGAGCAGTTCATTAAAACCAGGTATTGCAATTCACAGTGAAGTTTTCATTGTCGTATTGTTTAGAACAATAGAAAACAGCTAAAAAATCCCCAAAACCAACTATCAATAAGCCATTCATTAAAGAAATTATGAAATTCATAATTAAATCAATGGAATTATATGCAGTCATTAAAAAGGATGAGTTCACCATTAAGTGAAAAAATAGGTAGAAGAATAGTATTTACAGTATGATCACATTTCACCATTCATTTAAACAACTGTGGTTTTAAAAACTTTTAATTTCCTGAATTACTCCTGATACTAAAAAAAAAAGTGCTCACTACTCTTCTAGGAAAGCTTTTTATTTTCCAAAGTTTTCTGACCTTCCTGTTAAAGCTTTGCAACACATTTAACATCAATCTAAGTATACACAAAAATTTACTGAAAGATTAGAAGTGAACTAAACCATCAAGTACCAGAAGAGTTTTAGAGTAGATACCATTTTTATAACCTACCCTGAATTATTTGCTTCTATAGCCTGAAGCTGGACATGATGTTCAATTAGAATTCTGTTTAGTCTCAAATTTTTGGTAGAGCAAAAAGTTGATGTGTGACACAATTATGTTCCACAGAGTTGCAGGACGGCTTTAGCATATTGGGGGTAAAGGGTTTTCCCTCTTGGAGGCAATCAAATCATGAAAGGAATGAGATTTCTGTTGATAAACATATAAATTCCATGTCTAGAACCTATATCCTAAAGACCCATTCATTCATGGACAACCATTTGTATGTGCTAAACAGAAGCTGTTGGGGTTATCAAACATTTAATCCATAGACCATCTCTGAGATCAGAAGAACCTATGGAATTTGTAGTCAAAATACCTGCCATCCTTGCTTCCTCTCTGTGCCCCTTAAATTCCTCATTTGAATTAATGGAGTGGAAGCTGCTGCTTTAAATGAACAGAAAGCAGCTCTCAAAGCCCACATGCCCAAAACACATCACTTCCTGGTATCTTTCCTTATTTACACCAAACTTTACAAAGAATTTCTATTGTATGTCCTTTTCTTAACAAATATTTTTAGCATTGTGTCCCAGACACTGTTCTACATGCTTTATATTAACCTATTAAAATTTCATAACAACCTGTGAGGTAGGTACTATTATTACCTCCACTTTACAGATGAGAAAACTAAAGTGTGATGGTTAATTTTATGTGCCAAATTGGTTAGGCCATGGTACTGAGATATTTGGTCAAACACCAGTTTAAACATCTCTGTGAAAGTATTCTTTAGATGAGATTAACATTTAAATCAGCAGACTATGAGTAAAGCAGATTACCCTTCATAATGTGGATGGCCTTCAACCAATCAGTTGAAGGCCTTTAAGGAAAAAAGAATGAGGTCCCCAGAGGATGAGGGAATTCTGCCTCCAGACTGCCCTTAGACTGGAGCTGAAATATCAACCCTTCCCTTGGTCTTCAGTCTGCCGACATACCTTGCAGTTTTCGGACTTGCCAGCTCCCACAATCCTGTGAGCTGATTCCTTAAAATAAATCTATGTATGCATGCAAACACACGCGTGCGCCCCCCCCCACACCCTCTATTGGCTCTTTTTCTCTGAAGAACCCTAAGTAATACAACAGGTAACTTGGCCAAGGTCATAGAGCTAGTGGGTGCTGGAGCTGAAATTCAAATGCAGGTACTCTGAACCAGAGACTGTGTTCTTAAATCACTGGGTTCAGTGATGGCTGAATAAAGAAAAAAATGTAAAATTATTTACTCACCAAGTAGACATTGCTTGCTGACTGCAGTGAATAGTACAAATGGACAACAAAAGGACTTTTGCTTAGTGCCAGTGCATCTCTCTCAGCTTGCACCTGATGGGTCATATTTTTGTTGATCATTTCTGCTTTTTTGACAACCTACAATAGATAACATGACAACATACATAGTTATTTATTTTTTAATACAAATTGTTCTCAGGTTTCAAAGTTACCATCATAGAAATGCAAAGAGAGAAAAAAACATATAGATGCCATTTGGAACTCACACTGCCATCAGAAAACTGTCAGAAAAACAGCTACAATGGTAAACATACATACCAACAAAAAGCAATCTTCAAGATGCAACTTCTTATCTTGCTATTTAGTGGAAAAAAGCATTATATCCCTTTTGAGAAGAAAAAAGAATTGACAAATACTCTGTAACTGCCTTGCGTGTTAGTAGGAAAAAAATTCTGTTCTGCTGTCCTTATAACAAAGTCAAATGATAGTAATGTTCCTGATAAGCCCCAGATAACTAGGAATCTTGGCACAGAGTAATAGTAACTAATATATATTTTTTTACTTCTGATTCTTTGAAGGATGAGAATAGAATCAGAAAAAGAAATAATGTTGGTTTGTTTGCCTAGGAAAAAAAAAACTTAATGATTAGAACTACTGCAACAATAGTCCCAAATGCTGTCTTAGAGAAAACAACTAATTATTCTTTTCAAGTTTCCAGGTAATTGGAACAGAAACAAAACTATAATCTACATTAAAGTTGGAGCACTAATCTGAATAGTCAGTAACATTGGGATCAATTCTCAGGACTATTATAAGAAAAAAAAGCATATTTCTTTCAAAGTTTCATCAGAGTGTTTAATAAAATCATTAACATATGATGAATTCCAGCTCTACCTCCTTTCCACAAGAAAACTGGGGATCACTGACAAAGCAAGTCTGTAACATGATTTCACCTATCAGTCCACTGGATTGGAAGCTCTGTGAGGGCAGGTTTGTTTTGTTCAGGTTTGATCATGTAACCTAGATCCTACATACAAAGGGGAAACTCAACAAATTTACTTACTGAACAAATGAATGACTGACAACTGAGAATGGACCAATTTCTAACTATGGTAGAAAGAAAAGCACAAAATCTTGGGAACATATAAAGCAGGAAACAATTTCAATGGGATAGGCCTGAAAGATCAGGGAAGGTTTGAAGAGGAGCTAAGATAAAAATTAATTCATGAATAAGATAGGTGAAGAGAAGGGTGTAAGAAAAGAACTTACAGAGGAACCAGAATAACATAAGCTCAGAGGCAAGAAAATACACAGCACTGAAGGACTAGTCAATTATCTGGGATGGTTAGAACATAGGGTGTGTGGATGATATAATGGAAATCTAAGAGCCAGAACTTGCAGCATATCTGCTTTTCTAAAGAGTTTGGACTTCAGCTTGCATGTCACAGCAAATAGATGAAAAAATAAAGATACTGATTCCAGTTAGGGGGGTATTCCAATAAATTAGGTGTGGATACGAAGGCCTGATGGAACTCAAAAACATCATGTCAAGTGAAAAAAGCCAAATGCCAAAAACCATATGTTGTATGATTCTGCTTATATGAAATGCCATAAAAGGCAAACCTATAGAGATAGAAAGTAGAAGTGGTTACCTGGGACTGGGGGTGTTAAGAGGGGAGGCACTGCAGATGGCTAGGAGAGGTCTTTTCTGCATGATGAAAATATTCTAAAATTGGATTGTGGTGATGGTTAAATAAATAAATAGGGGGAAAAATGAAGGCCCGTACTTGGACAGAGACTTGGGAATGGATAGGAAGGGATACAAAGAATAACTATAAGAGACAGTATTGACAGCAGTAGTTGAGAGATATGATACACAAATGAAGTAGAGGAAAGTTAAAATTACTTGGGTTTCTAGCCTGAAGGACAGGGATGACGGTAGTGCTATTAAGTGGAAAGAGGGAATACAAAAGGTTCAGAGTTTAGGCAGTTAGGTGGAGAGGACTGTTTGAGGTTAGGCAAATACAATTTGTAAGTGCTTTCTAGATATTAATTTGGCAATGCCTGGCAAGAAGTTGAAACTGCATCAGCAGACTGCTGACTTAACCTATCCTTTATAGCCTTCACTCAGTGCTGAAAATGTGAGTAATCTGAAACCATATAAGTGGATGAGAACCAAGAGTGGACAGAACAGCTTCAAATATATGTTGAATGTTTTTAGAATGATAAACATTGTTGCCTGGATAAAGGATTGATTGAGGACATATTTCAGCTTATTCTTCAAGTAAAAGTACATTTTAGGCTTCACAATGAAAGGTTAGAAGAGAAAAAATGAGGTTCATTTAATGAGATCTTTTGTTTATACAGCAGGTCAGAAATCTTTATCGAAATGAAAAAATTAGAATATAATGTGGAAGTGACTGTTAAAAATTTAATGAAAGTTCACACTCAATCCTGGTAAAGGCCAAATTAATAAAAAGGATCCAAAAGATACATAAACGAATAGGTGATATTAACATTTAAAAATTTCATAACAGATATCAGAAAATAGTGCAGCTTCTTCCTGGTTAGAGTCAAACTTGATAAGTCAGTGTCTAAAAACTAATCACTCTTCTCTGGTGGAAAAATCTAAGCAATTCTGTACGTCAAAGCAAACAAACAAGGAAAACAAAACCACCAATTACTTAAAACTTTTTGGATTTACAAACCTGACTCAAGCCTGGGTTAAACTATGAATCAGGGCTTTGGCTTTAAGTTCCTGTTGTACTAAGGCCGATGTAACCATCTCAGTCCAGTCCCTTTGCCTTTGGTTTCAAGTTTCCTCACTTGCTAACACTGGCCAGGGAGAAAGGGGGTCATCTTTGTTATTCTCACTGAGCAGCGATTCTTAAGCATCCAAGAAATGAAGAGAAGGGCGGGGCAGAGGCGAGACGCCCGACCCGACCGCTGATGTCACCCCAAATGAAGTCAGCTCGCAGGGCTCTGGAGGCTTCAGCACCCAGACTAGTCGCTCCAGCAACCCCAGAGCCTGCCAATGTCAGGGGGCAGGAAGTAGGGCCACAGGGCCGGCCTCTTTCCCTCTCTTGACTCCTTCACTTCTTACCTTCACTGCATAAAACTTGCCGCCTTTCTGCCCCAGATACACTTTCCCGAAGGCGCCACGGCTAATGGGCTTCACTATGGTGAATTCCTCAATGGAGGGCGGTCTTGGCACCGGAATCCTATTCACGCACTCCCCTGTCGCCGCGCTTCCTCCACTGTCCTCCTCGCTCTCCGCGGTGGGTTCCATCACTGGACAGCCCAGATGGAAGGTTGCAGCAGGTCAGTCGCCAAGGCCCCTTTCCCAGCCGCAACTCCCGCCAACTGGGTTCAAAGAAAGGCTCCACCCACGCCGCGCGCTGACCGTGACGCCATCGCGTCGCCGCGCCGAGCCCGGCGCAGCCCGGTTTCGTCACTACCTCTTAGACTCCGAAGGACCCAGTGAACGTGAGGGCGTAAGGGCAGGAACGCCGGGAAAATTTCCACCCCATCACAGACTCTTCGAGGACTGTGACCAAGGTTGTCTGACATCATTTGTAATGAGGGAGGAGGAACAAACAGTTCTCGGCCGACAAGAAACGGCACAAGCGGGACTTAAGTCTGAATAGCGGGATTTGAAGAGATTTCTCCCGGCCTCCAGACGAGGCTGGTGAGAAGATGTTCTCGTTCCAGTCAAGACTTGAATTTTTTTCCCTCCTTCGCGACCCCCACCCAGTGAGAAATATAAACCAGTTGGTATTGTTAGTTAAGCCATGGCTAGGGATGAAGTTTGGAAGCTAGTGAAGTCACGGAATGTGGAGAAACCGGATGAGCAGGAAGCGGGTGGCTGACCCTGTAATCTGACGTTTTCACAGGTTGTCACTTGCCTGACTGAAACAGATTAGGACCAACAGGAAGAATTTTTGATTTACTTGGGCGAAGATAAGGAGCACTAAATTGTAGCAAAAGACCCAGTCGGAATATTAGGTGTAAAAAGTCTGAGGGAGAGGCTCAACAGGATGAATGCCGTTCGCTCCTTAAAAAGCAAGCAAACAGGGCCGGCCCGTGGCTCACTCGGGAGAGTGTGGTGTTGAGAACACCAAGGCCCCGGGTTCGGATCCCATATAGGGATGGCCAGTTCTGAGCGTGGTGCTGACAACACCAAGTTAAGGGTTAAGCTCCCCTTACCGGTCATCTTTAAAAAACAAACAAACAAACAAAAACCTATACATCAGCCCCTGAAGAGGCGGAACGCTGACACACCGCCCAGGTGGTGGCGCCTACTTACCCCGGAAGTACTGTTGCGTTAGAGCCTTGCCTTCCGGGGTAGACTGTCGTTGCGGCAGCTGTAGGAAGGGGAGGCCATTTTCCGTGTCTGGGAGGACTGAGGGCAACGAGAGGGAGGAAAAGAAGGCAAAGAAAGGGCTCAGCGCCTCCCCGCCAGGCCGTGGACTGAGGGGCAGTTTTGGCAGGCGGGTGAGGTCGCTGACGGCCCCGAGGAGATGTTTTCCTTGTCGAGCACGGTGCAACCCCAGGTGAGTCCGGCATTCAGCCCTTTTTCTTCGGCCCTCCCGTGGCTGTTTGCGGGTTGCATTCGTAGAAACGGTTCCGCGGAAGGGGAAGGGATTAACCCATCGCGAGTCCCAGTTTTGAGAAGTGGCTCAGGGGATAACGCCGAGAGTCGGGCCTGAGACTTAAAAGGGCTGAGGACGGAGCTGTTGGGGGCAGAGGCGTGAAAATGAACGTGGTAGAGATCTTGGCTTATGGAACCGATTGCATGGAATTTCTGCTACTGAATCCGTCGGGCGTTGTTCAGTGTCTGGCATTCCGGGGTGGGGATGGGGAGGTGTCTCCGCCGTAGAAGTAAAGGGAGCAAGTGATGTTCCCTTTCCATCCTTCTGACTCTCCCAGAGGCTTAGGTATTCAAAACCCCGACCCCCTACTCTTTCTTTGTTTTTAATTTAACCCAGACATGATTGTTTTTTCCTGTTTGACCAGAAATGACTAATATACATGTATTTTTGAGTCGTTATTGCTTGCATTTGAAATTTTGATTTTGCCTAATCCTCATCTTTTTCTAAAGCAAGAGTTAGGGCAGAGAAAAATGATTCCAAGGGTGATTATTACCCTCTTTGAAGGGTAATTCACTTGTGACTTATTCTTGGTGCATTTCAAAAATTTTTTTTTGTGTGTGTGCTAGTACTGACTTAATGATAAAAATTAAAGTGGTTAAGTTATCTATCGGTCAACAGTAAGGTACCAGGTGAACCAAGTATGGAATCTTGTCTTAATGGTAATATGAAATAAAGATAAGTAGGAGTTAGCTAGGTGAATAGTGAACAGAATAGTGAACAAGTAAACAAAAATATCTGGAGGTCCTGAGATAGGAAGGAGTTTAGCAATTTAACAGATTGGAGGAACAAAACTAAGGCTAGTGTGGCTAGAGCATAGTGATTAAACGGAATACTGACAAATGAGGTTGGAGAGAAGCCTTGAGACACATACAGGGAGTTTGTTAAAGGAGTTCAGATTTCACTTTAAGTGTGTTTGGGAAACATTGAAGGTTTTAAAACATGATCAGATTTTCATTTTTAATAAACCATTTGGGCCCCTTGACGTGGAGAATATGAGAGGACATGAATGGAAGTGTTATCAGTTAAGGATGCTAATGCAGTAATCCAGGAGAAGGATTTTGCTCCACAAAAGTAGTGGCAATGGTTATGGAAAGAAGGGGTTGAGATTTTATTTTGAAGAAAATGAAATTTCGTGAGATTAGGTATGAGAATTGATGAGAGAGGTGTTTCTGGTTTGAGCAGCTGGATGCATGAAGGTGCTATTTACCAAGATGACTATGTTTTGAGGAGTCCTAGCAGTTGTTTGAAAAAGAAGTCTGATGTGGCCTTTCAAATACAGTATCACACTTTTTTTTTTTTTTTTTACAGTATCAGACTTTTTGAAACTAAACTCCTTACCTTAGTTCACATCAAGTAGGCCTGATTTTAGAATTTACCATCAACTGGATGTGGAGTTAGTGGTATGTGATGTTGGTAGAGTTGGTGAAGGAATTTTGTGTAATATAGGCAGTCTTAACTGGGCTCAAATGCTTATGTAAGGCCCTCATGCATTTTATACTGTAAAAGATGGTAAACAGGGCCGAGCCCCGTGGCGCACTCGGGAGAGTGCTGAGCTCCGCACTGGGAGCGCAGCGACGCTCCTACCGCGGGTTCGGATCCTACATAGGAATGGCCAGTGCACTCACTGGCTGAGTGCCAGTCACGAAAAAGACCAAAAAAAAAAAAAAAAAAAAAAAGATGGTAAACACATTTGGAATTCCTTGTGCTTAATTGGTTGAATATGCTTCAATTTAAATGGTAAAAATAGGGAAGACACAGAAAATGAACTTTTTTCATTGAGAAGAGGTCAATCTTAATTTAAGTCCTTTTTTTGGGTAAGAAGAGGCAGTAACTAATTAATATAAACCTTTTGAAAGAAGTAGGCAGATAATATGTATCTTCAAACAATTTGATTTCTGTAGTTTTAAAAGAACTTCTTTCACCCTAAAAATAATACACACTTTGCCAAAAATGCTGAAAATTAATATAAATAAGAAAATAGAGTTCATTCATTTTATTACCCAGAGATACATATTTTAGAATAAACTCACGCACACTTTTTTTCCGCTACACAAACATGGGTATGTGTACTTTTAAAAAGATAGTTTTATAATCTGCTTTATTATGTAACAGCATATCATGAATCATTTCTATATCAATATCATGGAATGAGAGGTCTTTAACAGTGTGGAATTTTGAGTCAGATTCTCTGGGTTAGAATCCTTGCTCCTATATGTACAGCTGTGTGACTTTAGAAATGCCACTGAACTTGTCTAAATCCTTGCTCTTTTCATCTATTAAATGGGAAGTGTCTACTAACTGGGCTGCTATAACAGAATACCTGAGACTGGATAATTTATAATGAACAGAAATTTATTGGCTCACCATTCTGGAGGCTGAGAAGTCTGGTATCAAGGTGCTGCCATCTGGTATGGACCTTCTTGCTGGGTTTTAACATGGTAGAAGGTGTAACATGGCTAACCGGCAAAAAGAGAGAAGGAGCAAGAGGGGGCAGACTCACTCCCACATAAGAACCTTATAAGGAACCCATTCCCATGATAAACGTAATAGTCCATTCAAGAAAGCAGTGCCCTCACGACCTAAGTACTTCTTGAAGGTCTTCCCTTTTAAATCTTAATGGCAACAAAATTTCAACTTCAGTTTTGGAGGGAAAAGACATTCAAACCATAGCAGAAGTATAATAGTAACTAATTTTTATGGCTGTTAGGAGGATTAAATGAGATAATATAAGTAAAGCGTATAGTACAAAACCTGGGATATAGTAAGAACCCATTTAGTTTATTCATTTATTTAACAGATATTTATTTAGCACCCACTGTGTGCACTGTTGTTATACTGGGATACAGTATTGAATAAAATAGAGAAAATAAGGTAGAGAAAAACATCCATTGCCACATGGAGCTTACCTTCTAGTGGGAGAGTGTGGTATAATAGAAATATTTATTCTCTGGTCTTTTTCTCCAGTGCCTGGCACAGAGCTTCTAAAACCCTTGAAATTTCCTGAGTTATTCATAATTCGTGAGCCCCATTTAATCACATCTGAGTTTATGCTATTGAGGTGACTTAGGGTATAGTTTGTAAATAGCCCCAGGATGGGGCTAGTCACCAGAAAGACCAAGTGATTAGAGGGTATACTTTCAGTCCCCATCTGGGGAGGGCAGATAGTGCTGGAGGTTAGGCTTCATTAGAAACTCTTGCATGAGAAGATTCAGTGAGCTTCTGAGTTGGTGAGTGTATGCATTCAGTAGGGTATCACTCCCTGACACTATGGGGGACAGAAACTCCTGTGCTAAGGACCCTTTCAGACTTTGCCCTATATACCTCTTCATCTGGCTGTTCATTTATTTTATTATAGACTGATAAACATAAGTAAAGTTTTTTCTCGAGTTCTTTGAGCTGCTTTAGCAAATTATCAAACCTGAGGAGGGGGTCAAGGGAACCCTTGATTTATATAACTGGCTCGTCAGAAGTGTGGTGACCTGGGACTTGTGACTGGCATCTGAAGTTCAGGCAGTCTGGTGGGACTGCGTCTTACCTGGTTGGGTCTGTGCTAACTCTGGTGAGTGTCAGAATTGAAATGTTGGACACCTAGCTGGTGCTGGAGAATTGGTTGGTGTCACAAAGCGCCCTAGAGAGAGACAGATAATAAATGATATACAGGTAATTAAGTGTTTGATAGTGAAAAGTGCTAAGAAGAAAAAATAGAACAGAGAATGTGGATAAGAAATTTTTTTTTTTTTTTTTTTGGTCTTTTTCATGACCAGCACTCAGCCAGTGAGTGCACCGGCCATTCCTATATAGGATCCGAACCCACGGCGGGAGCGTCGCCGCGCTCCCAGTGCAGCACTCTCCCGAGTGCGCCACGGGCTCGGCCCAATAAATATTTTTAGGGGAGGGTTGTTGAAATATTAGTGTGGCTAGGGAAAGGATTCATGAAAAGATGGCTTTTGAGCAAAGAACTGAAGGGAGTGTGAGAGCAAGGTTATGTTGCTAACTGGATAAGATAGAATAAATAGCAGTGCAAGTGTCTTCGAGTGAGAGCCTGCCAGGTGTGTTCCAGGAACAGGGAGGCCAGTGGGGCTGGAGTAGAGAGAATGAAGAAGAGTATGATAGGAGATAAATTCAGAGAGCTAATAAAGAGCCAAACAATGGAGTGCTTTATAGGCCACAGTTGTTAGGATTTTGGTTTTTACTCTTCTTCTAAGTGAGAAAAGAAGCCATTGGAGGGTTTTGAGTAGAGGATTAATGTGAACTGGCTTTGGTTTTGATGTGATCACTTTTATCCTGTGCTGAGAATATACTGCAGCTGGATAAGGGCAGTAGCAGGGAAAGTAGTTAGGAAGTTATTGCAAAAATTTACACATAGATGATGGTGATTTAGAACAGGATGGTGGCAGTGGGGAAGTTGAGAAAATAAAATTCTGAATACTTACTATTTTTTTATTGTCTATGAAGTACTTCATCTGTGATACTATCATTTATTTTGCCACTCCCATAATGGTGGATATTTCCAGTTTTCCACTATTTTAAAAATGTTTTGATGAAAATTGCTCTCTATACGCAGTTATTTGTCCGGTTGTTTTCTTAGAGTAAATTCCAAAAAGCTGGATTGCTGGGACAAGAAATTTATTCATTCTCTATACTTTCGATTCATATATGTGGAATAGAATCCTGAAAGAATAGTTTTCTTCCCACCAGCAGTAAATCTGTGTACTTACAATTTTTAATATATAGTTTTTTTGTTTTTGTTTTTGTTTTTTAAAGATGACCAGTAAGGAGATCTTAACCCTTGACTTGGTCTTGTCAGCACCATGCTCACCCAGTGAGCTAACCGGCCATCCCTATATGGGATCTGAACCTGTGGCCTTGGTGTTATCAGCACCACACTCTTCCAATTGAGCCACGGTCCGGCCCATTAATATATAGTTTTGATATGCAGTATATGTTTAACTTTTAACAAATCCCAAATTCTGACAAGAAAAAGGAGATTGTTTCTGTTTTTATTTTTTAAAAAACACTAGTTAATTTTCACTTTTGTGGGCCGGCCCGTAGCTCACTCGGGAGAGTGCGGTGTTGAGAACACCAAGGCCCCGGGTTCGGATCCCACATAGGGATGGCCGGTTCGCTCGCTGGCTGAGCGTGTCAAGGGTTAAGATCCCCTTTCTGGTCATCTTTTTAAAAAAAAAAAAAAAAAAAAAAAAATTTTAACTTTTGTCTTTTGCTAGGTTACAGTTCCTCTGAGTCATCTCATCAATGCCTTCCATTCACCAAAAAACACATTTATTTCTGTCAATGCATCAGTGTCTCAAAACCAGCATCGAGATGTAGCTCCTGAACATGAGGTTCCCAGCAATGAGGTAATAGTTTTTACCCTGGTTGTGTGAAAAAGCCTTTTTGATATAGTAAATTTTAATCAGGTTTAATGAAATATCTTCATGTAGGCATTTATAGTAAGATGTTTTCTACCTTCAACTTAATCTCTTTTGTAATTAAAGGTATCTAACTCCGGCTTTTATTATACCTATTAAAAAATTACTTTGTTTTATGTATTCATTGAATTTTTTAAAATTTTCATGTAACATTGAATTTGGGATTCATCTCCTAGTTCCTTCTTGTGTGATACCAGTCAGATATTCTTTTGTGTTCCACCAACAGTAGTGGTGAACCACAGGTAACTGACTGTGTTTGTTTGTTTCTGTTGCTTAAAACAGAATACCCGAAGCTGGGTAATTTATAAAGGAATAGAATTTATTTCTTACAGTTCAGAGACTAGGAAGTCTACAGTCCAGGGGGGTTATCTGGTGAGGGCCTTCTTCCTAGTGGGAACTTTCCAGAGTCCTGTGTTGACCAGGGTATAACATGGTGAATGGGCTGAGTGAATGAACTAACCTCAGTTGCTCTTCTTTCAAAGCCATCAGAAATATGCCCAGTACTTCAAGAATGGATCAGTCCATTCGTGAGGGTACAGTCCTCACAATCTAATCACCTCTTAAAGGCCCCACCTTTCAATTACCTTAATCGGATTTCCCACCCTGTTAAGATTGTTACGGTAGGGATTTTGTTTCCAGTACATGAACTTTTGGGGGACACATTTGACCCATAGCACTGACCATAATTGCCTCCTAAGTCTCAAATAGTAAGACATTATCATCTGCTGCCTTGTAGGAGCTTTCAATACAATTGAGCAATTTAAATATAGGCATTTGAAAGTGAAATGTATAAAGCTAGGAAACTGTACTTTCAGTATTCATATAATTATAAAATCAGCATTGCCTAGGATATAGGGAATTATAAACCTAAGAACCTTTGTATTTGCAAGATTCATTAACAAGGTAGTTGCTTACAAGCTTAGAATACATTTTTCATAGAAAAGATATTATAATCTATAGTTAAGTTTCCCAAAAGCCTCCTGAACCCATAAATAGCTTATGTTCTTAGTCTTGATATCAGGAGCTATGGCAAAGGACAGTAGAGGAGGAACTGAAAAAGAGTTCGCCTTTTGAAGGGGGGTAGTGTTAGGATAAAATTTTAATTAGGTGAAAAGTTTTTTTGGGGGGGTCATTTGTAGACATTTCTTTTATACTATTTGCCTCTTTCTATAGGCAGTCCATTGTCTTTCTACTGTCCTGACACCTTTCTCCCAAATTATAGTCTAAGAGAGACTTACTGCTGAAAATATTATATCAAAATTGCTATGTGCAGCAAAATTATATTCATTTTAGAAATTTTGGAAAATATTAATGTAGGTGGAAGAAATAAAATTCATCTGTGATCCTGTTTTCCAGAGATAATGCCATTAACATTTTGTGTTTATATTTCATGTCTCTTTTTTCTGTGCTTGTTATATTTTATAATAATTAGATTGTGCTGTACATGCTGATTTAGATTCTGCTTTGTTCATTTAATGGTCTTATGAACTTGTTATGCCATACATTTTCTGTATATGTATATTCTTTTTTTTGGGTGGCTAGCCAGTAAGGGGATCCGCACCTGTGGCCTTGGTGTTATAAGGCTGTGTTCTAACCAACTGAGCTAACTGACTAGCCCATTTTCTGTATTTTTAATGATTTCAAAATATTCAATGTTTGATGTCCCACGTTGAATATTGTTTCCAATTTTTATGTTGTTATAAACAACACCATTGTTACTATCCTTGTTGCTAAATCTTTGATTATTTCATCAAGTGAAGTTGCTTTGTCAGTGCTGAAGTACATTTTTTTGGCCTTATAAAGTAGCTAAACTGTGGAAGTCAGTGTTCAGGTTAAGACTAATGCTGTCAGATACAGAATTGTTCTTAACCTCTGATATACCTACCTGCATTAGTCTTTCTATTTGTCTTTAATGGGTGTTCTTTATTGTATCACAACCTTTTTCATTTTCCTTAAGCATCCTACCTAACTTCTACTCTCACTTTCTTTGCTATGTGGGGTCTTTGTTTTCAAGTCTTGTTCATACAAACATCCACTCCCAAATGCAAGCAAAAACATCTTTTCAACTTCCTTCAAGCTATTGATGTCTTTTCCTTTTACCTTCTGACTTCTTGAAAGAGTAGTCTGAACTTATGTCTTGTACTTGAAAAACTTTGGTTCACACTACATCTCATTGTGATCTGGCTATTACTTTTACCATCTTTCAGAATTATTTTGCTAAAGTCAGTGGTGGTTTTCTTAGTGTTAATTACAAGCCTTTTAAAAAATTTCCATCTTTTAACTTATCGTTTGCATTTGACCTTGCTGTGAACGTCCACTACTTTCACAATACTCCCTAGAATTGAGTGATATTTCTTTCTTTCTTTCTTTCTTTCTTTTTTTTTTTTTTTGGAGTGATACTTCTTTGATGGTGGTTTTTTCTCTCTGTGTTTTGCTGGCTTCTTAAAATTGCAAACCCATTAAATATTGGGTTTACTGTGCATTTATCCTTAATCTAATTTTCATCCTTCACATTCTCCCAGGTTATGTTATTCATATTCATATCTTCAGTTTACATCTGTATATGAGGACACTTCAAAAAGTTCATGGAAAACTTCGTATTATCTTATAATTCTGTTTTCCCAGGAACTTTATGAAGTACCTTCTTATATCTATATGCTGATAACTCTCAAATATATCTCCAACTCTAAAGTCTCTCGAAATTTTGGAGGAATTTTTCTAGTAGTTTGTTAGACATATTTCTCTGGATAGGCTCCAGGTAACTCAAATGTAAGATGCCCAAAATTGAGTTATTTCCCCAAATTTCAGTATATTTGGTCTTACTGTGGCTTCAGTCCCTCTTTATCAGTCTGGGTCCTTCCAGGAGAGGAAAACCAGACAGTCATTTAAACAGTAGAAGTTTAATATTAAAATTTAATACAATTTCTTAGTTTAATATGTAAAAAAAACCCAGAAAACAAAAAAACCCCTATTTTTATGTGGGATTGGAATAGCTAGGGATTAGCGACTAAGAAGTAAAGAAAATTCTAAAAAATACAGGGCCAGTAGATTTAGGGAGCAGCTATTACTTCTAGCTCTGAAATAGAATATCCCAGGAAGTATTCTCCACCCCCAGACTGAGGTCATGACCTTGTTGGAAGGCATGGCCTTGGCTCACTGAATAGCAGTGAAGTTACTGTGGTGTCACACTGGCCGCACTTGTTAGAAATCTGGGAAATTTGCCCTCTAGGGTACTAGGGAAAGATGTTCCTGGGGATGTGTTTTGCTAGAGAAACTGTTATGGGAGTGGTGCCAGGGGAAGCTGCTGGGTCCCGCTGACCTCTTTGCACTCCAGGAGCCAGGGTTGGAGAAGCTGCACAAATGACAGGAGCCAGATGCTGCAGAAACCATGGGTGTCGCAGACTGGATCTTGTTGAGTGAACATGCCAGAACCAGGAACTAAAACCCTTTCCTCCTACAGTGCATCTCCAGTGATCTCTATTGACAAAGCTTAGCATTGTGCCAGCTGGCAAAGGAAAAATATTCAAAGGAAACAGATCTATGTTCATGGAGTCAGCAGAAAGGAAGAAGAGGAGCTAAGAGACGACAAATCAATAACTGGCATATCCATCCAGTTATCTCACTCTTCTGGCTTCATTCCTGAGATCCTTCCTTGAACCTTTTCCCCTCTCAGTCCCTATACCCTAAGGGTTTCTTCAGATGTCTTTTGTCTGTGATTTTTTACGTCCATCCTACTTGGTCAGGGCTTAATTCAGGCTCTTACTATCTTTCACTTGTTCCGTCAGCCTTCTCTCTCATTCAGTCTATCTTCTTTAATCTTCTGTTTTGTTCGAGTAAATCAAAACTAATCATATTACCTATAGAACTAAATTCAAACAAGGTTCTTCACAGTTTGGTCATAGCCAGTCTTTTTAGTTTCTTCATCTTTCACTAAATTGTTTGAGACATTCCAGACCCTTAGATGGCTTTTTCTTTGCCCCCTTCCTCATGTCTTCCTTCTCCATCATTTTTAGTAGTTTAAAAAGTACTTTTAAATATTTTATCATGCCTTTAACTATCTTTTACTGTGTACCACCATGATATATGTTAGGACATGTAGATGAGTAAGGCATGATCTCTGCCTTTAATCCTTACTGTTGTGAAATAAGGTATATTTTATAGTCATTTTAGTAATGAGGAAATGGATTCTATGAATATGAGTGACTTGTCATATAGCTAGTAAACAACAAACCCTCAGACATCAATCCAGAGCTGTATAATCCATGGATCTTTCTTTACATCAGTCATAAGAAGTTGGTACTTAACTTGTTCTCTTTACCTTTTGTGTCCTTATTTTTAGGTTTTAGCTGTTTGGGCTGGCATGTAATTATTACTTGTCTTTAGTTTCCTTCCTGTCAGCCCATGTGGACAAGAAAATAACTAATCCCTATATTGTTTCTAGTTACTTTAGAACTGTTTAAAGGTGAGTATATTTTCACACATTTCTGTGGATTTTACACATTTTTGTCTTGAAAATGTGTGTAAATTTTCACACACATTTTCTCACATTTTTGACCTTGTTTGATTTCCTTTTTTATTAGAAGTTAGGTATGAGTAACTTTAGAACCTCTTGGTTCAAGGAAGGATCTCAGAAATGAGGCCAGAAGAGTAAGATATCCTATAGTAACAGAGTATACCATTTCTTTATCAAGTGGGCTTTTGTTTATGGGCATTTAGAAACCAGAGGAAGCTTTAAAGCTCCACGGATTGGTAAAGATTATCACTTGAATGCAGTTTCCCCATTTCAAGAACCTTATTTAACATTGTCCTCAAATCAGTTGTGTACTGTTAGGGAAAGTCCCCTGACCTCATACAACAAACTTTTAACCCAGCTAGTAGTTACTCTTATCCTCTTATCATTATAAATGTTTGACTGATAGTTGATAGGCTTGCTCTAAATCAGAGCACCTTATATGAAGAGAAGGAAAAAATATCAAGCATTTCACTTGATTTTGTGAAACATAATGTTTAGTACAGTGGTGGTTTTGGTTTGAATGAAAAATTAATTTTTTTTCCACTCATGCTGAACTGTTATCTCTTTATTTAAGGATACCATTGGGAATATAATTTTTTAACCTTTGTCACACATCACATGGCTGACCTCAATAGAACTAGAACTATAAAAATATTTGCATCAACTTATTTTTTTAGATATTAAAAAAGTAAATCACTGTATTCATTAGATTTTTTTAAATCCATCTTGTTTCAACTGATAATAAGTACTCTTTAAGTTAAATAACTTGATAATGGTAATGCTTACTTGGTTGACTTAATCTTTACAGCCTGCACTTAACTTAAGGGACCTTGGATTATCTGAATTAAAAATTGGACAGATCCATCAACTGGTAGAAAATCTACTTCCTGGATTTTGTAAAAGCAAAAACGTTTCTTCCCATTGGCATACATCTCATGTCTCCGCACAATCCTTTTTTGAAAATAAATATGGTATGTTAATATATTTTTGGTTTTAATGAAAATAAGCCATTTTAGTACAATTAATAATTATTATAATAGATACCATTTATTAGCTTTTGCTGTGGGCCAGGTTCTTTTCTGACTTGCTCTGTCTGTCTATATTTGTTTATTTGTTTGTTTATTTCTCTCTTTTGTAATTTTTCATATTGGAATAATATTAGATTTACAGAAGAGTTGCAAAGATGGTGTATAGAGTTCCTATATACCCTTTACATTGCTTCCCCTAATGCTGACATCTTACAAAGCCATTATACATTTGTCAAAACTAAGAAATTAATGTTGGTATAATATTTTAAACTAAACTATAGATGTGGATTTCAACAAAATTTGATTTCATCAAATCGCTAGTTTTTCCACTAGTGTCCTTTCTTTGTTCCAGGATCTAAGCCAGCATACTACATTGCATTTGGAAGAGTGTGGATTTTAGTTTTGTTTTGTTTTGTTTTTAGGTGACACACATTTATTGGACTCTAGGTACCATACTAGTCCCCAAGAATATATTGATGACTAAACAGTCTTTTCTTTCATGGAATATCTACGTATTTTCTTATTTGAGTCTTGTAGCAATCTGGTATTGTAACAAGTGGGCTTGTACTACAGTCCCTTGAAAGGGGTGTCAGCTTCATGAGTTTCTTTTTGGATGCTACTTAAACAAGGAATTAATGTTGCAGGCTTATCAAAATATTTGTTTTATATTGATGGAAGAACAGATTTTTAAAAGCAGTATAAGCTATAAAAGTTCAGGAACTAAAGAGTAGATTTCTGTAATTTTATGATGAAGCTTTGATTTGAAGCTGTACTTTGTATAAACTTAATTCAATTACTAATTCTTTACTCTTCTTTTGTCTTTATTTCATATAAAGGCATAAAGAATACAACAGTGGGAAAAAATGTAATGTTTTTGAGCTTGAGGGTTTAGACTAAAAATCTGCTTCTATTTTATTTATTTTATTATACCCCCTTCTAAAGTACTTGGCCCATAGTAAGTGTTTAATAGAGTAAAATTGCTATTGTTATTGTTATTATATTATTGTTATTTATTTATTTATTTTTTACTGCTCTTCTAGTCTGCCTATTTACATTTACTTTTAAGGTTGTTCCTCATACCATCAGTGGCTTGCTAGTTTTATGTAGGCAGAGAGCTAATAGGAAGCAGTTTCTTGATTTGAGCCTAAGGGTTCTTTGAAGAATTCTAACTGCGACATACAGATAAACAAAAACCACTATTTCTGTCTTTGCTGCTGTCAACTTTTTTCCTAGGATCTTGGATGCAACACATTAGTCATGAGTAGGAGTTAGGAAAGATGACTGACGTATTCATGGCTTATAGCTAAAGAAGGAACTTTCTTCATACCCGATGACTATGGAACCTTTAAGAGGGAAAGATAACAGTAGCTATGGTTTGCAGTGTTATATCAAATCATTAGAACTTCTGGAATGGTCTCTAAAAGATAGCAGTTCTTTAATTTCTTTATGCTCTTAACTGAAAGTAATTTTAGCTAAATGTATATATTCTTTACCTTTGTTGATATGAATTTAGTTTCATTGGTAGCTATATTCATATGCCAGATAAAAAAGGTAATCTAGCTGGCCAGTTAGCTCAGTTGGTTAAAGCATGGTGTTGATAACACCAAGGTTGGGGGTTCGATCCCTGTACTGGCCAGCAAAAAAAAAAAGATAATCTAAGTGACTAGTGATAAATAGTAAACCAAAGAACTATGAGATTTAAAGTAATCGGATTAGCAATGCTCTAGATATTTTATAAAGGCAGAGTTAAAGCATGAACAAATAAAGGGTGAAACTCATTTAATTGTGATTTTCCTGAAATTTGGTAAAATTATTTATATTTTATAAGATTTTTTGATTTTTTGGTTTGACAATGAGAAAATTTACTTTTTGCAATTTTTCTCCAGGTTATTTAGATATATTTAGTACTTTACGTTCCTCTTGCTTGTACAGACAACATCCAAAAACTCTTCAGAACATTTGTTCAGATCTTCAGTACTGGCCAGGTATGAAGCAACAATTGTATTCATTTTGAAAAAAATAATAGGTTTATTTAATATATTCTGATTTGTCCTAATGGTATTGATGATTATAAACTTTTTTTTATAGCTCAAGTAGGACTTAAAAATTATTTGGAATTGATTAGCTTGGGTATCTATAACTTTTAATCTGGAAAATATATGATAGGAGCTGAACTTCAAGTGTGGTACATGCCATAGTAAATCAAACTCTAGGGTCCTTATATACACCTGTTTCAAAATAATTGAGTAATTACATTTGTTTACTTATCTTTACTTTCAAAAGGCTATTAAAATGACAGAAAAATATATAAAAATGAGAAAAAGTTTAGGGTAACACAAGGGGTTTCATTAATGGACCAGAAATTTGAGTATTTCAATAAGTTGTTAAGTACATGGCATCAAATTGATAGCAAAATCAAATCTGCATTTATTTATTGAATACCAGTCACTAGTGATAGGTGTTAAGTGATAGTGATAGTTGTAAATGAAAAAGACATGTTCCCTTTCATGGAACTTATGGTTGAGTATCATGAAAGAGGCTAGTACTTCTGTTTCCAGTAAAACTCAGGAAAAACCCTAAGCTGAGAGTCAATAAGAGTGGTCTCTAGGATGGTTGATATAGTAAACAGTTTCAATTTACAGTGAAAGTAAATGGTTCTGTTTTATTCAGTTTTCATACAGTGTCGGGGTTTTAAAACTTTGAAATCAAGGACACGACGTCTACAGTCCACCTCTGAAAGGTTAGCAGAAACACAGAATATAGCACCATCATTTGTGAAGGTAATTAGACCTTTTTTTATGTTCCAAAAAGCAATAATTTTCAAGTTATTAAAACAACAAGGACCTTCGATGTCTGATTTCTTTTGTTGGCTGATGGAGTTTCTCCCTTCTTTCCACTTATGCTTAAGAGATTAATGACCTATGTAATCATTATACCTACAACTTTTCTGGGCACCAGGCTTGTCTCTCCACTTGCTTACTAGACATCTCCGCTGATTTTTTTCCTTGTCAACTAACACCCAAGTATGTGTTCTCTGTATTAATGAGAGGCTTCCACTCAGGCTAGGAACCTGATGATCAACCTAGATTTGGCCATCTTTTCTTACATCCCACATCTATTAATCACTAATGTCCTGTTTCTTAAATCTCTCTCTTCCCCATTTCCACTGCCATAGACAGTCTATAACCATTTCTTGCCTAGATTGCTCTAGTAAATACTCATTTAGTCTCCTTGCCTATAGTCTTGCTGCCTCAGTTTAGCCTTCAGATTGCCACCCACTGTTCTAACTAAAATGATGCTCTAATTGTATTACTCTGCTTTCTTATCGAACTCAACCTAGTACACAGGGCGTTTCATCAGTTGGCTTCTACTGACCATTTTTCTGTTCTCATCTTTCAATAATACCACCCATTCTCTTCTCCCACTCTATTCCCCTATCCTCCTCTCTTGGCATTTAAGTCTTGTCATATAATATTGCTTGCAGTTCTTGAACACTAAAGGCTGTTGTTTATGCCTCTGTCAGATTGTTCATGGTGTTTGTTCTCTGTGGTTTAAATGTCCTATTCCCTGTAAGGCCTTTCCTGTCTTTTAGGTGCATTTATTTATCACCATACCTAGTACTTCTAATATAATATCAAAATCACTTCAGAAATTTAGTTATTTACATATCTTTCCCCAGTAGACTGAAAACTTTCAGATAAATGGCTTACTTTATATCGTCAGAACTTACACAAGGCTAAATATGTAAAAGGTGCATAGTAAACATTTAATAAGTTAATGAGGTTTTTCTCTAGCAGAGGCAAAGGGGTGTGAACATCAAGCCATTAGAACCCCAAGAGTAACATGTGACCTATTAACTGATTTCAGTATAGTGCTCTTACAGATTGTGAATAATGCCACTTTCTTTATATCATTAATTGATTGATACAGGTATAGGATCATGTTAGTTTTGTCATTGATTGAGTAATTCATTGTTTAGTCTTAATCTGTTTCTTCATGTTGACAATAAAAATCCTGGAATTTTAATGAATTTTTTGATAGGTAGTCATAATATTGCTGGGGGATTTTACTGTCTATGTAGTCAACCAATATTGATGCATTGTTTGTGTATATAGGGGTTTCTTTTGCGGGACAGAGGATCAGATGTTGAGAGTTTGGACAAACTTATGAAAACCAAAAACATACCTGAAGCTCACCAAGATGCATTTAAGACTGGTTTTGCAGAGGGTTTTCTGAAAGCTCAAGCACTAACACAAAAAACCAATGGTAGGTTGATTTGACTCCGTTCATGTTTGAGAAGAATAACTGAAGGGAAGTCATAGTCCTACATTTAAGTTATTGTAAATGACTTTTCTTTTTTTTTTTTTTTTCTTTTTTAAAAGATGACCGGTAAGGGGATCTTAACCCTTGACCTGGTGTTGTCAGCACCACGCTCAGCCAGTGAGCAAACCGGCCATCCGTATATGGGATCCGAACCCGGGGCCTTGGTGTTATCAGCACCGCACTCTCCCGAGTGAGCCACGGGCCGGCCCCGTAAATGACTTTTCTAATATCATCCATCTTTCCACTGGTTGTTATATTTATAACTTGAGCTGTGTGGAAATGGAAATACTGCTGGCAGTGTCACATTCTCAAGAGAAAAACCAAAGTCAAGGAACAGAAGCATGTATTGCTTAATGAAGTTTGTGGTAACTGGGTTCTGAAAAGAAATGATGCCAGTTCTGCAGAAGAATGCCAGATTGCAAAATTGCATGTGATGAACTATGATTATCAACAATAACCTAATACTTGCACTTCACTGAGCTGTCATATCTCATCAGTGTCATTTAATTTAAGGTTTTTTCTTTCTCTTCTAGATTCCCTAAGGCGAACTCGTTTGATTCTGTTTGTTCTGCTGCTCTTTGGCATTTATGGGCTCTTAAAAAACCCATTTTTATCTGGTAATGGCTCTTTTTATCTGACTTGTTAATTTTCTTCTTCCTTTAAGTACTTATTTCCTTTTCACGGTTAGACCTAGAAAAAGAAACAATGTTTATAGTTTTACCATGTAGGCCTTTCATTCCTAACAGAGGTAAGTTTCTCAGATTTTTAGAAAATGATACTTGCTGAATTATAAAATTTAAAAATTACATAGAAGAATTTTATAATAGGAATACAAAGTACAATAGTCTTATTTCAAAGATAAATTAATAAATGGAATTTTTCCTAAAATTACTGTAAATGAGTTTTTCAGTTTGCTGTTGTGAAATAAAGTAATAATGTCAGGTTTAAGTGATTCCAGTTACTCTTTCAACTATCATTCAGTTTTTACCCTGTGTTCTCTACTCGATATGATTAAGGATCTAAGGGCTAAAACTGTTAGTGTCTATTCTAGAATTATTGTTTTTGGGGGTTTTTTTTGGCAGCTGGCTGGTATGGGGATCCAAACCCATGACCTTGGTGTTATAAGGCTGTGCTCTAACCAATTGAGCTAACCAGCCAGCCCAAAATAAAAGTTTCATTAGGAAATTACATACAAAGGAATACAAATTACAGTAATACAATGACATAAAAGGTGATCTATATAGCTTATGAAGCTAAATAATACTACTCATAAATCCACCTACAGACTTAAGACCATCACCATTGTCACTGAGTCTGCCTGTGTGCTCCTCTCTGACCTTATATTCCAGTTTCTCTGATCCAAGATAGCTACTATCCTGACTTTTTTCATTCTCTTGATTTTCATTAATGTCTTTTTTTTTTTTTATCGAAACATACTTGATTGTACATATCTGTGGGGTACAGCATTGAATATCAGTACCCGTGTTGAATATGTGATGCTCAAATCAGAATAATTAGTATTAGAATTACTGATTTAAATTTGCCTTCCCAACTTGCATATTTTTGATGTCTTAAGCATTTCTTCTTAACCCTGTATTTTTGCCTGATATTTTTGCGTCTAAATTTCAGTCAATCTTAGTGACAATATTTTGGGCTTCTTTTGAGGAAATTAGAAATTGCTCAGTTTACTCATTTATAATTGCTCTAGTTTGGAAGTTTCTACTTGAGGAGGAGAGATTTAAGAAAGCCTTGTAATAGTTCCCTAAAGTTGATCTCAGGTATTTTACTATCCTACCAAACCTTTTCTTTTTTATATACTTAATGATGTCATTAATGATATATTATTTGAAGACACATCATATCAGTTATCAGAGAAAGAACACTACATGAAAAGTGAAATAATCTGTTAAGACTCTTTTTTTTTTTTTTTTTTTTTTAAGTGAGTGTGCCAGTATGTAATGCTAGGCTTAAGGCAGTGCATTTCAGAGTGTCGACTTGTGACCACTTGTATCAGAATTATTAAAGGTGCTTGTTTAAAATGCAAACTCTCCTGGGCACTTTCTCAAATCTGCAAACCACAAGTTGTGCCATGGCCTGAGAACCTAAATTTAAACACATTTCTTAAGTGATTTTTATTCACACTGAAGTTTGAGAACCATTGATTTAAGACTTCTATTATTTGGTATTACAAGGAGAAGAGGAAAATAATTCTTGGTTTTAACTGAAAGTAGAAACATGTCTTTTTATTTTTATTTTTGGCAGCCAGCTGGTACAAGTATCTGAACTCAACCTTGGTGTTACCAGCACCACACTCTAACCAAGTGAGCTAACTGGCCAGCCCTGAACATGTCTTTGTGTGTGTGTGTGTGTCTCTAAACATGTCTTTTTCTAGAAATCCAGAAGACCTAGTTTCTTCTCCTTTCTCTTGATTTAGTGATTTAATAATTTAGGTCTCTCAGACATTTAATTTTTGTAGGCTTTGCTTTCTTGCATCCAAAAAATAAGGTGGTTGGAATTTTTATTAGTCTATCTAATATAAATACTTCTTTTCTTCCCTTTAGTTCGCTTCCGGACAACAACAGGACTTGATTCTGCAGTAGATCCTGTCCAGATGAAAAATGTCACCTTTGAACATGTAAAAGGAGTAAGTTAAGATTTCCATACTTTGTTCATACGTTATTTAATTGATATCCTATATAAGGTCAGCATTTGATTCTAAAGCTTATTTTGGAATAGGTAAAATTGCATCCAATAGTATTAGAAACTTTAATGTTTTGCAGTAAACAATAGTAGCAGAAGGTCAAATCTTGTTTTATGGCAGGGCTTAGTATTGATTTGTCAAGGAGCAGCATCGTGTAGTGGAATGATTGTGGACTTTAGAGCCAAACAAACTAAGGTCTCAGATTGATTTTTAAACTTATTGGCTATGTGACCTTGAACAAATTTACTTTAGATTCTTACAAGTCATGTGCTTGGCACATAGTAGATAGTCAGTAAATGGTACTTCTTTACCTGTTCCTCTTATTGATCTTTTTAATTTGTAACCTGATTATATAAAATATATTGATAATATATATTTTTTTGTATGAATAGACTGGATAAATACTAGTTTATAGTCAGTTAATATTTTAACAAATATTTAATAGTGTCTACTAAGTGCCAGGCCCTGTTTAGATGCTGGGTTAGATCAAATAAATCCCTGCCCTCATGGAGTTTGAATTCTAAAAGCAGGAATTGAACAATGATATGGCATATAAGAAAAAGAGTGTGTTAAAAGATGATTAAAATGTTATAGGGAGAAAATAGAGCAGGATAAAGAGTATTGGGAGTTCTGGGAAAAGTGTTATGATTTTAAATGGGATGTTTAGGGTGTGATTAACTGATAAAGTGAAAATTGAGGGGAAGATTTGAAGGAGAAGATGGATTAAACCACGTACATTTATCTTAGAAAAGAACATTTCTGGCCAAAAGAACAGATTGAGCAAAAGCCCTGAAGTATTAGTATGCCTGACTTACTTGTTGGCAACGAGAAAGCCCACTTTCGTGTGGAATGGTGTGAGGAAAAATGTTAGGAGATGAGAATGGGGAGTTATATAGGACCAGATCACATAGTTTTATAAGCCATTATAAAGACTGGCTTTTACTCTGAGAAAATAGGAACAATTGAAGGGTTTTGAGCAGAGGAATCATGTGGTTTGACTTAAAATTTACTTACAACAGTCTGGCTGCTGTGTTGATATAATCTTGAGGGGCAAAAGGTAAATAACAGGCTGTTACAATAGTCCAGGCAAGAGATGATAGTGATTTAGACCAAAATGGTTGTGTTGGAGTTGGTGATACATAGATTCTGAATACATATTTTTACGATAGAACCAACAGAATTTCCTGATTAGAATGTAGGGTATAAAAGAAAGAGGAGTCAAGAATGACCACAAGATTTTTGGTCTGAACAATTAGAAGGATGGAGTTGCCATTTTTTTAGATTAAATAAATCTGTGGGTAGAGCAAATTTTGGGGAATAATACTAGAAATTCAGTTTGGGGTATGTTAAGAGTTGAGTAAGTACTTGGATATACCATTTTGGAGTAAGAGAGATGTCTGAGAAGAGATTACATTTATGTATGAGGGTACTTCAAAAAGCTCATGAGAAGATTAGTATTATCTTTTAATTCTATTTTTCCATGAACTTTTTGAATACCCTTGGATATTAAGTCCATGTGTTTGAATGAGATCACCAAGGGAGTGAGTGTAACTAGAAAAGAGAAGAGGTCTAAATACTGAGCTGTAGAGCACTACAAAGTTCGCAGGACAGAGAAGAGGAACCAGGAATGAAGATTGAGAAAATACTGCCAGTGAGGTAGGTGTGGGTGGTATCCGGGAAGAAAATATTTTCATGATGAAAGAGTGACAAGTTATGTGAAATGCTATTGATGGGCCAAGTTGAGAATTTACCATTAGATTTAGCAATGGGAAGGTCATTGGTATGCTTGATAATGAGAAATTACAGTGGAGTAGCAGGGGTTAAATCCGACTACAGTAGGTTTACAAGCGAAGGAAGGAGATGAGATGTAATAGGTGATTACAATTTTTGAATTTTGTTTCAAAGGGGGCACAGGTAATTCATCTAATAACAGGAACTAAAATACAGATGTTCGTAAACTGGTGGGCAGGGGTTTATGGAAGTTCCTTAATAGTGAAGTCAGAATCAATGTCATTAGCTGAGAGAATATGGATGGAAGAGGATGGATGAGTGGTTTATGGAGGAGGTATGAAATTGTGTAGGAAGGGGAGAATGAGTGAATTAGGCCCACTTGAAATTTGGGATATGAATTTATTTGAGACTAGTCCATATGAGTTTGTGACTGATTTCTATTTTTTTTGTCTCTTTCAAATATGAATTCTGGAACTGTAATCCCATGTGGCTCTTATCTGTGAAGTATTACTACATTTGCTCTGTTATATTTAATTCCAGAAACTGTAGAGGCTTTTTAATTGTCTTTCAGAAATGTTTTGGAGGAAAGTCTTTCTGCTGGAGGGACTTGAAATACATGACCTAAGACCCTTCCAACTCTGGGGAGACTGATTGATACCCTTGTCCCTACTTATACACAACCATTTTTTTTTCAACTTTGACTATTGGGAAATAAAGCATAGGAGTCATTGTTGGTACTTTTACCAAGCAGTCCTTTCCTTTCCTTTCCTTTGCAATTTAAATTGCTGTGAACCCTGTTGGAATTGTAAAAAGGGAACAATTGAGGAAGAGATTGACGCAGTGATTATTTGAAAACTTATCAGTGCAGAGGGCACTTCTCATTCTGTCTGAGAACAGAGTGCTTACTCTTAAATCGAACCTGTATTAAGGCTGTGGTCTGCTAAGGCATTCTTATTTTCTGCCTACAATGTATATATATTTCTGAATATATCACACTTTTTGGGGGGTGAGGGGATTTCTAAGTACAAAACTAAAGACATGCTGATGAATAAATATTAGGAAAGGGGACATCACAATCAAGGTAGATCCTTACAAATTTTGCTATGCTAGAATGAATCAATGTTATAATTGCTATAAAATTTAAATTTATATAGAGCAAAATAATTCAATAGCATTTTACCTGTGATCAATTTTACCAAGTCTTAAAGAGTTTGTATAGTAATGTCATTTCCTTACCCACCAGAATTTCTGAATATGTAGGTGTACTTTTATACACAGTTGCCTTAAAAAATATTAATAAGGGCTTTTTATAACTTTATTCATTACCTTGATCCCCATAACCCTATTTTCCTTAATAGTTTTTATGTTCCTCCACTGGGAATTCTCTTTCCACAGAGGTTGGGGACCAAATATAGCTTCAGCAGTAAATGATGTTTAACTTCTTTCCCTTTATTCCTGCAATTTAAAATTGGCATTGAATTAATTATTTTGATCAAATGTATTTTAGTCTTCTTTTAGTATACGGTTTTTTTTTTTTTTTGGTGACTGGCTGGCATGGAGATCCAAACCCTTGACCTTGGTGTTACCAATGGATATCTTTGAATAGTTAAAAATTTGCTCTTTTGATAAACAAGCCTAATCTTTCTTTTTTTTTTTTTTTAAAGCAAATTTTGGAATTTTTATTGATAATTTTAAAGTCAAGGTGCATCTATTCAGCTTCATGCTCAGTGGTTGCAGTTCCTTTTATCAAACTAATGACAGAAGTATGTCATACTTTCAGGGATGTTTGTTTGGCACTTTTGAGGGTGGACCAACAGCTCATCAAGCAAGAGAAGACAGAGATGAGTGTCTTCTAACAAGGTTCCATTCATTCAGCTTCTAGGAGGGAATAAGCAACTTTAAAGCCAGGGTCTTGGAAGGTTGTAGGATGTTCCTCAGATGGCTGGGGCTTGTCAGCTGCTTCCAATCAAATCTTGCACTGTTAAATTGGTGCATCTTACATACTCAGTAAGATCCTGTTGAATGTGGGGTAAGCACCCTTATTTGCTCCGTATCTAGAAAGTGTCTCTTGTGGTTTGGAGAGCAGTGTCCAAAACCAACAAGAAAGTATCAGAAGAGGGCAATTCAAAGTTGAACACAGCACCCTCTCCTGAGCCATGTGTTTTGTTTTAACTTTATGGTGTTGGAGTCCAGCCATATCTTTTATTTAACATAAATTTTATTGGAGGTTAGCATATTCACACAAAAGCAAACAAATCATAAATGTATAGTTCAGTAAATTTTCGGAGTTGAACACAGCTATGTTAATCAGTACCCAGCTCAAGAAACAAGAGCATTAGCAGAATCCCAGAACCTCCCTAATGCCTCTTTCTAGTTACTATCTCCCCCTACCCCAAGGATAATCATTGTCCTAAACCATACATGTCTTTGCCTGGTTTTGAATTTTATATAAATGTAATACATGTAGAATGTCTTCTTTTGGACCTGGCTTCTTTCACCTAATATGATGTTTGTGAGTTCATCCATGTTATTTGGAGTTGTAGTTCATTTGTCCTCATTGCATAGTATTCCATTATACCAGTACCACGATATTGTGTGTTCTACTTTAGATGGACATTTGGGTTGTTTCTAGTTTTTGGCTGAAATAATGCTGGTGTGAATATTCTTGTGCATATCTCTTAGTGAATATTTGTACATATTACTCCTGGGCCTAGGAGTGGACAAAGCTTTGTTTTTTCACCGTTAACTTTATAAAGATTTTAGTAAATTTTTAATGATTTAATCACAGTAACTTTCAAAAACCATTCCAAACGTAACAAAAAACCTTGCTTAACTCTTTAGCAATTACAATATTTCCTGGAAATATTTCTGGGAAATTTTCTAGAAATACAAGGTAATCATGACTTTAATTTTTGATTTTTCAAATACCTTTTGGCCTTCATGCGTTTGATGTTTTAGTATGCTTCTGTCCAGGTAGTTTTTTTTTTAACTCCGCTCAATGTCCTTGACTCCCCCCCCCCCCCCCCTGAGAAAATGTAAGAGTATCAGAAAGATTTTTGTTGGTGTACTAAGGAGACTTTGTATAGCTGGAAAGGAGGGTCAGGAGAAAACCCTTCGTGTGTTTATGAAGTGGCATTTTTGTATACTTCTCTTTCTGAAACAAAGTTGAGTCTATATCCATGTTAAATTTGTGATTTTCAAAGAGGAAGCTTTGATAATCTAACCAGATCTAATCATTTTAAAAATTATTTGGTAAATTGTGTCACTTTAGGTGGAGGAAGCTAAACAAGAATTACAGGAAGTTGTTGAATTCTTGAAAAATCCACAAAAATTTACTGTGCTTGGAGGTAAACTTCCAAAAGGTAAGACATCTTCCCTTTATCATGATTTGACATAAAAAAAATACTGTAATATATTACTAATTTAATTTTATCAGATTTTAATGGATTAAAGTTTAGTTCTTAAGTGCTGTTTTAGAAAATATGTGCTCATTCTGAACATACAGTTCTACAGCCCTTTTTTGTGTAACTTTGATGTAATTTCAGACTTTAAGTTGCAAGACTAGTACAGAGAATGCTCCCCATACCCTTAACCCAGACTCACTAGTTCTTAACATTTTGCTCCATTTACCATTCACTTTGTCTTTTTACATACATGTATTTTTTTTTAACCATTTAAGAGTAAATTGTGGACATAGTGCTCCTTTACCCCTAAATACATCGATGTGTGTTTCCTAAGAAGAAAGATATAATTTTACATAATTCTGTTATAATTATAAATTAGGAAGTTTAACATTGATACAAACTATTATCAAATTCATAGTTCATATTCAAATATCAACATTTGTTCCAATTAATATCCTTTGTAGTGTTCTTCTCATCCCACCCCTTTTTAGGACCCACTCTAGGATCAAACATAATAGCATTTAGTTTTTTCTTTAATATGAAACAATTCCTCAGCCTTTTTGGGAGTTAGGGGGTGCGTGGGAAGAAGAAGGTCTTTCATTATCATTATAGTTGTGAAGAGTACTCACTAATTATAGAACGTTTCTCAACTTGGCTTTGTCTGATGTTTTCTCACAAGTAGTAAATGTGACTTCTGGTGACTTTATGGTATCTTTCTAATTTATGGTGGTAACATAATTTAATCATTTATTGTGAACTTTTTTATGGTTTCCAGTTTTTTGCTTTTAAACATTGTGATGATCATCTTAACATTAGCATTGTAATTAAACTTTGCCCACGTTTATTTCCTTAGAATAAATTTCTGGAAATGGAATTGCCAAATTAAAGGGGGACATTCCTTTTTAAGGCTTGTTTTCATACTGCCAAATATTTCTACTGAGAGTTCAGAAGTGTATGAGAATGAGGTTTGCATTAACCTTTGCTAATTCAGGGTACATTTATTAAATCAGTATTATGTCATCATAAAGTGGGTGTTTAAAACCATAGAAATAGTTACACTCTTCATGTTTCTTATCACAAGGAGTATTTTATAAATTTGTGAAAAAATCTTTAGGTACCAAGAGATAATCTACAGAAACGATTTAAACCAGTTAGGTATCACTAAAACATGGCAATACTAGGATAGTTCTGGCTGTTTTTGAGCTTTCCTTAAAAATTTTTTTTTCTTATGTTAAAATATAGTATTAATACAGCTTTATTGCCTGTTTGTAGTCTGTTCATTTACAGAAAAGTTATACGTAAATCAGGGAATTCTTTTTTTCCAACTTATTATGAAAAATTTACTGGCATTATGAAAATTTTCAATCATGTGGAAAAACTTGAAAGAGTAGCACAATTAACATCCATATACTATCCACCTAGACTCAACTCTTGTTAACATTTTGTCATATTTGCTTTCTGTGTGTGCATGCATGTATTTATTTCTCCCCTGAACATTTGAAAGAAAGCTGTAGACATCAACTACTTTACATCTAAATACTTTGGTATGCGTTACCTAAGAATAAGGACATTGTCCTAAAGAAACACAATAATCTTATCCCACAAAAGAAAATTAACACTATTTCCTTACTATCATGTATGCTCCAGTCTTTTCTTGAATTTGTACCAAATATACTTAGAATCTTTTTTTGTTTTTATGGAAAAGCATAAAGTCAAGTTTCATGCCTTACCTTTGGTTGTTTAATCTGTTTTTATGTGAATTTTATTTTACTTGTTTAATGATAAATAAGTTTATATTCCTTTGCCTCAAGATTCTCTTTCCCTGTCTTGTCTGTTGTTGGTATGTAAATAATATTTAAATGATACAGGAAAATTAGTTGTGGATAAGATCCTGAAGTGAATTATTAGCAGAGACAAATATGTTTTGCTTTGTTTCAAAATATTGGTCATTGGTGTGCTTTCAGCCTCAAAATTATATAAATTAATAATTGTTTTACAGGTTCACATCAAGAGATTTTTTAAAAAAATTTTAATCATTCTTGTTTACTTTTTCTTTTAGGAATTCTTTTAGTTGGACCACCAGGGACAGGAAAGACACTTCTTGCCCGAGCGGTGGCAGGAGAAGCTGATGTTCCTTTTTATTATGCTTCTGGATCAGAATTTGATGAGATGTTTGTGGGTGTAGGAGCCAGCCGTATCAGAAATCTTTTTAGTATGTTTTGATATAACTTTCATACAGTGCTAGATTTTGTTAATTTTAAGGGAAAGAGTGTTTCTTACCCTTCCTTGCTTATGATTGATAGCTGAAGTAGCCATTGTGGGGTTCTGGGTTTCAGGTTATGAGCTAAAATAGAGTTGTACTCTTTTTCTAAATAGAATCATCAGAAGAGATAGTGGAAGTGCTAGTTAAGGTTGGGGGCTATTGAAAAGCTCTTAGTTTTTTCCATTTTATTCATCAGTTCTATTGTATGTGATTAAGGAGTAATTAGCCTCAAACCTGACTGTATATGATATTTGTACAGCTAGGAAGAATGAATTCCAAGTTGTTTTCATTTTATTTCATTCTCTTTGGTACAGTTATTATCCTGAGGCTACTTTTTTTTTTTTTTGGCAGCTTGCTGGTATAGGGATCAAACTAGATCTTGGTGTTAACAGCACTATGCTTTAACCACCTGAGCTGACTGGCCAACCCTACTATTTTTAAATCAGGAAAAAATGACCTTCTTTTGTTTATTTTCTCCCTATGAATGTTTTTTTGTTTGTTTGCTTTTTGACAGTCTTACAGGTTTTTAATAATTTATGTGGTTTGTTCAAAAAGTGTTGATACTTTTCAGCTTATTTGAATTTTTTCTGTTTTCTTAGGGGAAGCAAAAGCAAATTCTCCTTGTGTTATATTTATTGATGAATTAGACTCTGTTGGTGGGAAGAGAATTGAATCGCCAATGCATCCGTATTCGAGGCAGACTATAAATCAACTTCTTGCTGAAATGGATGGGTAATTGAGTCTTTGTCTATGGGATATGGTGATTTTTTAAAAAATTAGGATTTGTCTTATTTTAAAATTGTTTAGAGTAACATTGATGCCTCCCAGCATTTGATATATGTAGACTTGATCTTATGCAAATTGTTCCCATAAAGCATTTGATAACATTCTAGAGATGAAAAATGTTATGTGTATACGCGATGGAGTAGTCCCTCATGTAAGAAGTCAAGGCAAGCTTTTCTCTCAGTATTATGTTCTTTCTACTAATTGAGTATTTGATATGTCAGTTCTTCTTGTTTAATTTATGATATTTATACCTTTTTTCATTTATTATATTATACTTATGATAGGAAAGCAATGTTTCAAGCCAAGATTAGTAGTGTATTTGAAGAAGTAAAGGGACAGTATGTTGGTTTCTACACAATGCATGACTAATGTATGCTCTTAGTGTTGTGGTAGATTGAAAGATTACATCATTGTTCATCATATAAAAAGCACATGGTATGACATTGCTTTGGAACCAAGTAGGAAATCTAGGTGTGAATAATTTGTATCGGTAAACTTGAAAGGAACTTTTCAAAAATTAGTCAGGCACCCAAGCTTTTTATGTCAGGCCATCTTTTCCTAAGTAGAACAGTTATTTTGAAGGTGTAGAATCACGGATTGGTGGTTTATTATTATTTTCTTTTCTTGGCTGTTATTAAGATTAATGATAAACAGTTTTGTGTAGAGCATTGTTGTATGTGTGCTATACTTTAATTTTCAGTGAACAGATACTCTTTTTTTTTTTCTTAAATAGTTTTAAACCCAATGAAGGTGTTATCATCATAGGAGCCACAAACTTCCCAGAGGCATTAGATAAGTAAGTATTAAAAGAAAATTTTTGTTACATGCTACATTAAACTAATAGAAGAGACCCATCACAAAAGATCACATTGTATGATTCCATGTATTTGAAATGTCCATAATAAGCAAATCCTCAGAGACAAATAATATTAGTGGTTGGCAAAAGCTAGGGAGAATGGGGAATAACTGCCAGTAGATAGGGATTTCTTTTGGGGAGATGAGAATATTCTAAAATTAGATTGTGATGACGGTTGTATAGCTTTTTTTTTTTTTTGCAGTTGTTGGGGGATCTGAACCCTTGACGTTGGTGTTATCAGCACCACAGTCTACCAAGTGAGCTAACTGGCTAGTTTTGGTTGTACAACTTATACAGTTGACCCTGAACAACATGGGTTTGAGCTGAGTAGTTCCACTTACATGTGGATTTTTTTCAGTATATAAATTGGAAAAATTTTTGGAGATTTGTGACAATTTGAAAAAACTCGCAGGTAAACTGTGTAGTCTAGAAATATTGAAAAAGTTAAGAAAAAGGTATGTCATGAATGTATAAAAAATACATGTACATACTAGTCTATTTCATCATTTACTACCATAGAATATATACAGATCTATTATATAAAGTAAAAATTTATCAAAACTTACACAAATACTTACAGACCACACATGATGCCATTCATAGTCAAGAGAAATGTAAACAAATGTGAAGATGTAGTATTAAATCATAACTGCATAAAATTAACTGTAATACACACTGTGTTACTGTAGTAATTTCCTAGTCACCTCCTTTTGCTATCGTGGTGAGCTCAGGTGTTGTATTTGCCTAAAACACAGTATACCACTAATCTTCTCCATTTGAGCAGTTCATCTCTACAGTAAATTGTATACTGCAGTAAAAAGTGATCTCTCAGGTTTTCTTTCTTATGACTTTCTTAATACCATTTTCTTTTCTTTAGCTTCCTTTAAATAGTAAGAAATCAGTATATAGTATATATAACATGCAAAATATGTGTTGACTGTTTATGTTACCGGTAAAGCTTCTGGTCAACAGTAGGCTATTAAGTTTTTGGGAAGTCAAAAGTTATACATGGATTTTCTGCTGTGCAGGGGGGTGTTGGCACCCTTAACCTCCGTGTTGTTCAAGGATCAACTGTTTAAAAACCACTGAATTATCCACTTGAAATTCTGTGTTATATGAATTACATCTCAGTAAAGCTGTCACATGATTTCTTTTTTTCTTATATATCACAAAAGTTTTAGGTGGCGATCATTATAAAAATAAAATTTACTGTAGTATTAAAATTAACTTTAAATTAAAATACTATCAAGATTTTTTTGATATTATTATAGAAGCTATTCATATTTTCATTTGATCAGTATTTTGTCTTTGCCTAAGACTCTAGTTTAACATTCTATATGTAGCAGTTGAGATGGTTGTGTGGTTCTCATAATAGTAGTCTGCTGTAGGATTATTTGTTCCTTGACTCACCTACTTTCATGTTTTTATTTCTGAGGGTGTATGCTACCTAGATGCACACATATATTTAAATGAAACTTTGTTTTACCTTCTAGTTATTGAGATTGTTATTTGAACCATGTTTTAAAAGGAACTATCGGAACATTTATTTTCAAAACTCCATCTAATCTCTGGCTGCCATTGCTTTCTCATTATATCTTTAGAGTGTCAGTCCTGTTTAACTGGAACTTTAACATAGTCAGCTTATTAATTTATATTTTCTTTTTGCATTCTTCTTTTAGTGCCTTAATACGTCCTGGTCGTTTTGACATGCAAGTTACAGTTCCAAGGCCAGATGTAAGAGGTCGAACAGAAATTTTGAAATGGTATCTCAATAAAATAAAGTTTGATCAGTGTAAGTCTAATTCTATATTACAAATATTATCTCCATAAAATGGTAATGAATCCATCCACCCTGTTTGTGTTCTTACTTGATAAATGTCTTGGAAGATCAATTCATTTATATGTTGTGTTTTTTCCTTATTTGAATGTCTTTTTAAAAGTCCAGTCCTTAATTAATGTGTGTCCAGGAGATTCTATCGTTTTGAATCATGATTCCAAAGGAAGTTTTCTTTAGAATATTCAGACAGATAATATATGAGAATGAATATATGTATAGATAGTTTTTTAAGACGAATGTAACATACAAAATAATAGAAAAAGCTCCAGAAACAGTACCTCATGATGTAGAAAAGGGAGGAAAGCAGATTTTAAAACAAAACACATGGAAATACTATGGACCCACTTGAATTAATAAATGAAGCTATCAAAGCTGCATTTTAAAGAGAGCCGAATCCATTCATAAAACTTTATGTTTCCTGTAATGAGGGAATCTTTTTTTTTTTTCCTAAAGAGGACTGGTAAGGGGATCTTAACCCTTGACTTGGTAGTGTCAGCACCATGCTCCCCCACATGAGCTAACCGACCATCCCTATATAGGGATCTGAACCTGTGGCCTTGGTGTTATCAGCACCACATTTCCCAGGTGAGCCATGGGCCAGCCCCAATAATGGGATCTTCTATGTCCAAAATATTTCAAGACGAAATTCAGACAACAGAGTGTTGTTTTATGAGCACGCTTTTTCAGTTCGTGGTTATATTAGTAACAATATAGATCATATTTGATGTTTTTAATTCACATCAGGCAACTCTACATTTTTTGATTTTTACAAAGTTAAATTTTAAATCTTAATAGACCCATATTTGGGCTCTTTTCCCTAAGAATTTTAGTAAACTAAGTTTATTTTAGTTTTAAGTTGTAGTTCAGAATAGCTATAGCTATTTTCTTTTTTTCTTTGGAATATGAGTTTGTGAAGAGCTTTCTTTTAGCTGTTCTGGACTTACAGTACTGTATTCTCTTTTTACATAGCTGTTGATCCAGAAATCATAGCTCGAGGTACGGTTGGCTTTTCTGGAGCAGAGTTGGAGAATCTTGTGAACCAAGCTGCATTAAAGGCAGCTGTTGATGGAAAAGAAATGGTTACCATGAAGGAACTAGAATTTTCCAAAGATAAAATTCTAATGGGTAGGTTTTCTTTGTTTTTTTTTTTCCCTATACTTTTCGTTGTGTTAGAGAATAAATTCTTTTGGCAAATATTCTGTTCAGCCTGCTAAAGACTGTGGCTGTGTTAAATGTAATCTTACTCTAAAACTTCAGTGTCTGGGTAGTCAAGACTTGCAATAAATAATTTCACAAATTCCTAATTTGGGAGCCAAACTAAAGCCAATAAACAGTAACGTTTTCTTGACAATACCCATCTTGTCAATGATGTAGAACTCAGTTTTGTAGTGTAGCACATTCATTAGTTTTGTCTTTTTCTGAGAAGACCTTTTTTTCAGACTGAAAAGAGAGAAAGGTTAAAAAAAGAAGGATATAGTAACAAAATTTCAAAATATATATTTGAAAATAGCAACACAATTTGGACTCTTACAGAACAGATGTATTCCAGTAGCTTATATGATTACCCTGGTGCTGGTGATGGTGGGGTGCTCATGCCATTTCTTCTTGTCCAATATTGCTGATAAGAAGGATGGTTAATTTTATTTAGTCTGTGTTCTTTATTTTAAATCTTGGATTGGCTTAAAAAATGTTAGTTGTGACATTCCTGTTAAATTGGAAGTTTATTTTCTAGAAATGGAATTAAGCTTTCCCTCTTGATATGAATATTAAGATGATAGTTTTTGACAGGTTTGGTTTGCAGTTAATTTGTTTTAGTTTGTACATGTTGTAGAGTGAATTATACTCATTTTTTAAAACTTTTACTCTGAAATATTTATCAATAATATTAAATCATGTTGCTCTAAGAATGAGTTTTGGGAGGGAAGGGAAAGAAAGGAGGGTGGAGGGGAAGCAGAAGTGGTGAACTAACATGTACAAAACTATGCTATCTACCCTAGGTGAATGCATGTATTGAACATTGTTTTGTTTTGTTTTGGTGTCTTTTTTGGTGGCTGGGCAGTTATACATGTATTGAAACAACACACTGTACTCAACAAATATGTACAAGTAAATGTTAAAATATAAAAATTAAAATTAAAAAAAAAATAATGACTTTAATTAAATTTTTATCTTAGGACCTGAACGAAGAAGTGTGGAAATTGATAACAAAAACAAAACTATCACAGCATATCATGAATCTGGTCATGCTATTATTGCATATTATACAAAAGATGCAATGCCTATCAACAAAGCTACAATTATGCCACGAGGGCCAACACTTGGACATGTAAGTTTCTTGTAGTTTTTGTTTGCTTTCACATAGAGCTTTCTAGAAGCTTAAGTAGGAAATTGCTGATTAAAACATTTGCAAAGCAAATTTGGCTACTTATGTGTTTTAATACTTTATTTTTTCATTTCCTGAACCATGTTGAAATCAGATAGACACATTTGTGAAATTTTTCTGTTAATAAGGAATAGTATTTTTTAGATATTACATATTTACATTATGAAATTTAATTGAGGAATGACAGCAAACGATTATTCTAAAATATCTAATTGCTCTGCTCCCCCCCCCAAAAGAAATTGTGTGTCACAGTGACTGGCTCAATAGTTTTTCTCATATTTTTCTCATTTAGTACAAGTTTCATCTTTATATCTTTCCAAATGTAGTCATTTTAAACATTTTTTATGCAACTTGGGATAAAACAGTACTGTTGCAGCATTATCCACCTATTGTTTATAAAACACTTTTGCTTTGGAAAGTGTTTTCCTTATTTTCTGAGTTGCTGGTTTTGTCATAAGTTACCTGATGATCATCTCATTCGAAGTCTTTGAACTTTCAGCAGCGTGGTATTTTAAGTACGATAGTGAGAGCTAGATGATAATTCTGTTTTGTTTTGTTTGGTGGCTGGCAGGTATGGGGATCCAGACCATTGACCTTGGTGTTATTAACATCACTCTCTTCCAAATGAGACACCAGCCAGCCCTATAATTCTGATTTTTAATATAACAATTTCAGAACTGTATCTGAAGTGCTTTCTTTAGTTATTATCTGATTTGTTCAATTGTCTAGGTGTCCCTGTTGCCTGAGAATGATAGATGGAATGAAACTAGAGCCCAGCTGCTTGCACAAATGGATGTTAGCATGGGAGGAAGAGTGGCAGAGGAGCTTATATTTGGAACTGACCATATTACAACAGGTTGGCTGCAAAGATGTCTTTAGTTCAAATTGTGTTGGTTGGTTTAAAGATATTTTTAAAATTTGAGTTATGTGGTTTTAAAAATTTTTTTCTTTTTTATTTTAGGGGCTTCCAGTGATTTTGATAATGCTACTAAAATAGCAAAGCGGATGGTTACCAAATTTGGAATGAGTGAAAAGGTAATAGTGAATTTTAATCCTTTTATGTATCAAATGATCTGCCAGGTGTCTCTTTGAGAGACTGTTCTGATTATAAATTGATAACATTTACTTTCTGAAACTCTTTTATTCCAAATGAATTTGAGGCTACTTATTCTACACATTGTTCTAAATGTTTTTCTCTGAGTAACAACAAATATAGCATTCTCTTAGCTGCTCAGAATTAGCTGCTCAGACAGTATTACTTCATGAGCTAACCAGGTAATAAAATAAATTTTTTAGCCTTTTCTTACAACATAAAAGAACCTACTTTCTGAGCTCGCTTTGCCCTGTACATCTGTTTTACATTTCCACATTATCATAGTGGCTCCCTGAAGCACTTATATATACTCTGAATTGTGGATTTCTGGATTTGTAGTAGCTGCCAAGATTTTCAAAGAAGGTGCTCAGAACCAGAATTAAAACAATCTTAAATTGCTCACACTTCTATTATTTTTATTTTAGTTTTTGTGTTTTCAAAAAATGGTGAAATTTCTTTGCCCTCAAGGGCATTTTTATATTGTATTCCTTCCTTGCCCCCCATGATATTTGTTTCCTTATACCATATAGGATAGTACTTTCTTCGTTAAATTTGTTAGTGTTTGGGGGCTTGTCTGTTCAATTACTTTCTTCTCTTTCAATTTAGCTTGGAGTTATGACCTATAGTGATACTGGGAAACTGAGTCCAGAAACTCAATCTGCCATTGAACAAGAAATAAGAATCCTTCTAAGGGTAACAATATTTTCCTATGCTTGTTTATTTTTTTAGACATAATGTGCCTAAATTGTTAGGTACTTTAAAAATGGTAACAACTGAAGGCCCCTCTGTTCACCAGAAATGTCAGTATATAAAATAAGGATAATAAGTGCACGATAGTAGCAATGCTTTAGATGTTATTAAGGAACCTCTGGTCATAAACTGGGTCTTTATTTTTATTTTGACCATGGGCTAAGGACAGTTATATTTGTGGTTATAAAAATTCAATTATACTTTAGCTGAAAACCATAAGAGGTGATAGAATGGGGGATATTGTTTATTGAGTCTCTGTGTCTCTTGTTTTCCCACTCTTGACATGTATTTATTCAACAAGTATTATTTTCTTCTTTGTGCCCAGCAGTATGCATGTGCTGACAAAGCAGAATAAGTAAAGCAAAGGTCTCTTTGGCTGCAATGTCCAATACAGATTAGGGTAAAGGGATGTAAGAGGAGATTCAGTGAGATCAGTTAGTAAATACTGTGGTGATCCAGGCATGATATAATGGATACTTGGATTAGGGTAGTTGAAAAATGGAGAAATGTAGGTGGGTTCAGTAGATACTGATATAGTGGAATCAGTATATCTTTGTGATGTTTTGGATGTGAGAGGTGAGAGACCAGTAAAAGCTGTTTTCTAGATTTCTGCCTCACACAACTGTTTAATTGTGCCATTCACTGAAGAAACTAGAGACAGCATGGGCGAAGGCCAGGAAGTGGGTAGAACATGAGTTCGGTTTTGAATTTAAAACGTCTTAGTGAAGATTTCAAGTTGTTGGAAAAAGATATGGGTGTTTGGAGCTTAGCAGAGAGATTGGTTTTATGGTTCTATTTGGATGTTGAAGTTACACATCCAGTAAGACAAGTCTTGGAATGGAGAGGAAGACAGAGCTGAGTACGAAAGTCTTTAGTGAACGAGGAATGTAAATTAGGGTATTTGTTAGATGGCACAGTGAAGGGGGTTGGATAGGGCTATAGTCAAATGGTTTGGACTTCAAAGGAATAGTGCTTTATATGAGTGAATAGGTTAGTAGTGGTCTGGAAATGGTGATGGGAACAAAGAGCTCACCTCTTTACCCTGAAGTGTCTGGGATAAAAACAAATAAATAACACTTGAGAGGGCTTAGGGAAAGGAGTCTTCACAGAAGAGAGCCTTGATTAACTCAAGGACGTAGAAGGAATGTTTTACAGTAGTTAAGGATATGGAAAGTTTTTATAATGGAAACTTTAGAAAGTGTTTTAGAAGAGGAGGTGTCTGCTGTCCCAGAATGTTTATTCTCTTTTCCTTACCATTTATGTTGTTGTGCACAAATTACCTATACTCTAGAACCAAGTTTTTAAGTGCTTTAATTTTTATAAATATGAATCAACAGATTTCACATTTTTTAGGGTACATAAAGGTTTTATTTCTTTTCCCACTGACTATGGTTTTTGCTTCCCCTACATTTTTCTGCTTCTTATATATCTGCTTTTCTATTTCAGGACTCATATGAACGAGCAAAACATATCTTGAAAACTCATGCAAAAGAGCATAAGAATCTAGCAGAAGCTTTATTGACCTATGAGACTTTGGATGCCAAAGAGATTCAGATTGTTCTTGAGGGAAAGAAATTGGAAGTGAGATGATAACTCTCTTTATATGGATGCATTGCTGGTTTTATTGCAGGAATATAAGTAGCATTGAAGTAGTCTCCTTTTGCAACACTTTTCCTCCATTCTTGTCTTGGTATTATTCGAGGATGTGAAACACTTTGTCGATCTTTTGTCACATTTATCTAATTTTGGTTATTCTCATGATGACACCTATTGCAAATCAGCAAACCATAGCATACATATTTTAAAAATAAAGGACTATCAGGACTGAAAACAGCTGGTTTGAGAAATGTCAATTGTTAATAAGGTGAAAGTAAGTAATAATTTTATGGTTGGTTACTCTATTAGATGTGAATAAAAATTGTGCCTTTAGCTCCTGGAATGTATTTTTAATTTGTAAGCTAAAATTGTTGAAGGATTATCTTTATCTCTTGACAATACAATTTGTCTTTGATAAAGAAATCATGCTATTTGGTTGTTGGTAAATCATATTTCTATGTACATCAGTGAAAAAGTCATTAAGATGCATTTAATTATGCCCCAGTTTGACCATATATAAAATGGTTTTTTAAAAATCTTAAGAGTAGAGAATTGTAAACATACAATCAGAATTTAAATGATTATAAGTTTTTAAAAATGCAGCATGCATTTTCATGTTCCTTTTTTTTAATATTACTATCACTTTGACTAATGAAATTTATTTCAGAGCAGCAGTATTTTGTTAAACAAGTAACAAAGCTCATTCTGAATAACTATACAATTATGCTTGATCTCAAAAGCAAAATTAAACCAAAAGCTCAGTCCTGTTCAAAGTGAACTTTTGAATTACCCTGGGTTAGAAATGGAAAGGTATGTTTACTTTTCATTCAGATTTTGTGGATATGAACATGTTACGGGATTTTAAGATGAATTTTTATTTAACTCAATAGAAAACTTAGAGCCAACCAAATTATATTTTACAACCAAATTATATTCTTGAAGTGATTTTATTAAAATTACCCACAATTTTCTGATAACTTAAGCTGTATATGTTCTTCATTGAAGATAGATATAGTAAGAGGGAGCTCATTACATGATATTCTTGACTTTTTAAGGTAATCTTAAATTTTGATGTAATTCCAAACTGACGGAAATGTTGCTAGAATAGTATAAGAAACTCCCATATCCCCTCGATCCAGATTCACCAATTTCTTTTCCCCCATTTTTTAATTGCCCCCATCCCTTTTCTCTCTCTCCGTATATACAAGTGTACTTCAAAAAGTTTGTGGAAAAATGTCATTAAAAGATACTATGAATCTTCCCATGAACTTCTTGAAGACTACTGATTCATACATGCATACATACATAATATAAAGCAATGATAAAGTCTTACCTGTCTTATCAAATCTGACCTAAATCTTTTATTATAGATTTATTGAGATACAGTTTATATACTATAAAATTCACCCATTGTAAGTGTACAATTCAAAGATTTTTTTGTGTTAATCATAAGGTTTTAGAACATTTCCATCACCCCAAAAAATTCCATCACGCTAGTTTGTGGTTAAATGTTGAAGAAGCTGATGAACTGTTTTCAAAGTGAATATACAATTTTATGTCCTAACCAGCAATGTATGAGGATTATAGTTTCTCTACATCTTTTACAGTACTTCTTATGTTTGCCTTTTTGCTTATGGCCAATCCAGTGTATACGAAGTGGTATCGCATACACTCAGATACACATTAATCTCATCCATATTAAATCATTGTGGATTTAATTTGCATTTTCCTAATGACTAATGATGTTGAGCATCTTCTCCCATGCTTATTGGCCATTTATATATCTTTGGAGAAATGTCTATTCAGATCTTTTTCCCTCTTTTTTAGTCGGGTTGTTTGTCTTCTCACTATGAGTTATGAGATCATTTATTCTGAATGCATGTCCTTTATCATATGGATTACGATTTTTTTTATCCAGTTTAACAATCTCTGCCATTTCAGTGGGGTGCTCAGTTCATTCATTTAATATTTTTGATAATAGCTGGATTTATACCTGCCTTTTGCTATTTTGTTTTTGTCATATTAAGAGATTTCGGTTCCTTTTGTCCCACCTTTTGTTTTAAAATTTTTTTAATACCATTTTAATTCCTCTGATTTTCTGCTATATTTTTTTAGTTATATCTTAGTGTTCCCTGTAGGAATGACAATAGGCATCTTACCACAATCTACTCAAAATAATACAAACTTAAAAAAAATACAAACTTAATTATGATAAAATGTAGGAACTTTGTTCCAATATATATTCCCTTTTCCTCTCCTCTTCTTTTTGTCATATATATTACATCTATACATGTTATGAGGTCAATAGTACACCGATATAACTTCTGCTGTATAAAATCTTATATCCTCAATCTTTATCTGGGATGCCTATTTTTGCCTTTGTTTATTAGGGGTAGTTTTGCTGGATATAGAATTCATGCTTGACAATTTTTTCTTAGAGTCTCTTCAAAAATGTCATTTCAGTGCACTCTGATTTCCATTATTTTTGGTGAAAGGTCAGCTGTTAATCATTTTTTGGTCTTTATATGTTATATTGCTTTTCCTTACTGCTTTCAAGATTTTTTTTCTTGGCCTTGGCTTTTAACAGTTGGACTATGATTTTGTTTTGCTTTGTTTTGTTCTTGGTTATTGGCTGGTACAGTGATTGAATCCTGGACCTTGGTGTTAGCACCACTCTCTGTGATTATGATGTTTTTAGGTATGAGTTTGTATTTATCATACTTGGAGTTTATTGAACTTCTTGGATGTGTAGATTGATGTCTTTCATCAAATTTAAGAAATTTTTGGCCATTATTTCTTCAAATATTTTTCTGTTCTTCTCTTTCTCTTTTCTCCTTCTGTGATTCCCCTTACACACATGTGTTGTTGCATTTGATGTTGTCCTGCTGTCTGGCTCTGTTCATTTCCTTCCATCTTAGTCCTCCCTCTGTTCTTCAGGTTAAATAATTTCTGTTGACTTCTCTTCATGTTCACAGATTCTTCTGCCATCTCATCTACTGAAGTTTTCATTTCAGATATTGTATTTTTCAGGTCTCCGTTTATTTCTTTCATATATTTTGGATCTCTTTATTAATATTCTTTGTTCCTTGGATCATTGTTATTAGTTTTCTTTAATTCTATAAGTATGACTTACATTAGTTTTTTAAAAGTCTTTGCTAAGTCCAACATCTGGGGATACTCAGGTAGTCTCTATTGAATGGATTTCTTCCTTAGTTAAGGGTCACATTGTTTTATTTCTTTGCATGCCTTGTACTCTTATTGAATTTCAGATAATAGAATGTAACAAGTTTGAATTCTGATTTTCCCCTCAGAGGGTTGTTCTTTTGTTTTAGTAATTTGTCTTCACTAAATCTGTGAAGTCTGTCTCTAGTGTAATGTGCACAGCCACTGATGTCTCTGCTTAGGTTTTTTTGTTTTTATTTTTTAAGTCTGGAGTCCTGGAATTGGCTGCTGTGTCTGCAGTTTAGCAGTTAGCCAAAGATTGGCCAGAGGTTGTGCTCAAACCCTTTCAGTCAGTCAGGCCTCCATTCTGCTGATGGATCTGTTTGTGGTTGGGCAAGTACATTCAAGTCTGCTCTGGCTTTTGATTTCTACTGGGCTTTTTTGCTTCTTCTTTGTGCATGTGGGAAAGCTTTGGCAACCAGGGATGTGTGGTGTCTTGAGTGTTTTCTGCTCTGCATGCCTGCAGTAAGCTGGAATATGTGGAGTGCTTTTCAAGCTCCTGTGGCTGTCTCATCCTCCAGAACTGTTAAGTACCTACCTACTCCATCTGATGTTTGCCCCAAACAGGACTTCAACCTCAGACTAGTGAACTGCTTATCACTGAGATCACAACTTTAACAAGTCAAGTTAGTCCCTTCTGGCAGTGGGATCAAGCTTTATTTTCAGGGTCTGCCCTCATCCTGGTAAAACTGCTGCACCTATATGGCTGGCATGGGATAGGAGCAGCTGGGCAGGCGAGACCACCACAGACTTGTGTTGTTCTTACCTGTCAGTCTTCATGAATAAATGCTTTTTAGTTTGTTGTGGGTCTTCCCTTGATTTCCAGAGTGCTGAGATGATTATTTTTGACAATTTTGTACAGATTTATACTTTTTGAGGTTTTTTTGACAGCTGGCTGGTTCATGGATCCTAACCCTTGACTAGAGTTGTTTTTTTAATGGGGAAAAGATTTGTCGACTTCCTCACTCCATCATGCTAAAAGTGAATCTCCCTTGACTTATTTTGAAATTCACTCCAACCAAAGCAATTTTTAGTAATAGAGGACTTAGAGAAGACTTGTAAACTTTGCAAAGCTCTCCATTCAAAGCAATCAGAATGCCAAAATTTCACCTGTTATCTATATTACTATTATTTTTAGTTACTGATACATGTTTTATTTTTAGATACTCTTTATATTTGTTCTTATTCATTTAAAAGTAAATATTGAGTTACTTCAATCCAGCTAGTTATGAGCATATTTCTTAAGCTTAATTGAGTTATATGTAAGTGCTATGTTGTTTTCTGAACTATCAGTCTTGCATCAGCATGGCAATATAATGAGTAGCTAATCTGTTATGAATTTGGGAGTGCATTTCACGGAAAAAAAAAAAAAAGCTGCCTAACAGGGACGGTGGAAGTGTGCTTATTTCTCATATAAAATCTACTTTGGTGAGCTTGAGTCTTCTGAACTTCTAAAAGCAGTGTTTGACTCATAACCAGAAAATCTGGAGCCTGAGAGGTCTGGTGAGCTTCCTTGGCTGAGAAAGGGAGAAGAATTGCTACTGTGTTGAGACTGGTTTACACTCTAGCATTTGTTCTGGCAAAGAATGCTTGTGTATGTACAGAGGACCAGCTGTTGTCAAGCATGAAAGAAAGTGAACCATTATGGGGGAGGGTGGGTGTCCATTTTATATCCCGTAGGAACCACCTATTAAAGGTGTGAACAGGCCATTAAAGTAGATCTCTGGATTCCTTAGGAGATAGAGGAAAGAAAGGTTGCCAGAATGGAGTTCATTCACTCAGGTCAAGGCAATTGCAGGAGAGAACAGCTATGGGCACAGAAGTGCCCCAGAGAGAGTCAGCTTTAGAGTAACTGCTACATCCAGACTGCTCAAAATCATCTCACAATAGTATCAGCGAGATAAGAAGTCGACCACCCTCTACCGTTTTGACCCTGGCAGAGTCAGAAACCGTAACTAAGCAACTGAGGGAGGAATTAGGCAGGGAAGAAGAAAAAGACCATGCCTGCCTTCCACTCTTACTGCAAGTACCCAGCCTGCAGTATGCCCTAGCTGATTAACTCTGACTTTGGGCCATTTTTATAATTATATAGGATCGGACGTTCTGTTTCAGTCTTTGTGAATTAAAGCAGCTCTAAGACTTCTTACTTGAGAATCATGTTTTTAACCTGGTGCAGGAGAACAACATTTTGAGTAATTATCAGCACCGCACTCTAACCAACTGAGTTAACTGGCCAGCCCCATGTGAGTATTTAAAAGTGATAGTGGAAGGTGGTGTTGCCTTCTGATTACATCCCATGAGTCAAAAATAGTAGATAAATATATTAACAGATTTTTGTTTGAGTACTTCTTTGTTGGTATAATTCCATTCATATGATTTTCCAAAATCTAAAATATTTGATTGTGTACTCTCAATCACAACAATCATGTATGAGATATGTGTGAATATATATCACCTTTAAGTTTATTATTTTTAACAAAGCTGTTTTCTGTTGTTGTTGTTGTTGGCGTCTGGCCAGTAAGGGGATTTGAACCCTTGACCTTGGTGTTATCAGCACAGTGCTCTACCAAGTGATGTCTATTTTTTTGATAAGATTTTTGATTGCACTATATGGCTTAGTCTTTCTCCTTAAAATTCCTATACAATTTAGTTATTTTTCAATAATCATTATTAAAATTAGTATTGTTAGTACTGAAAGAACTAATCCAGGGATTTAGTAGAATCATCTATACTATTGCTAAATTAATAATTGGGATAAGAAATAAACCCTTTCTAGTGACTGCTTTTAATTGATTAGAACTTTTATTTCTCCGTTTATTCTATTTAAAGTATTTCTATGTGATTATGTTAAAATTCAGAAATTACCTTGTGATGTCCTTATTCTTTGCTCTCCCTTTCATGTTGTTGAACTCTGAGGTTATATCCTTGGTTCTTTTAGCTTCTCTCTATATTTCTGTATCGTCTGTATACTCATGACTTCTTAGTCTTTTCCTCCATCCTTCTATTTAGTATGTATTTCTAACTGCTATCTCTGTTTCTCCATAGCATTTGATTTATACTTTGGTAATAAGCTGTTCTCTAATTTACTGTTTCTATGTCTGCCTTCTCTTACCTGGTAAGTTCTAGGAAGCTTATCTTGAACACCTTTGCATCTCTAGGACTAAATGGAGTGCTTTATATGTAGGTACCTAATACATTTTAATAGGTATTCAGCAGATTAATTATCCTAATTCCCTTACCATCAGGCAGATCACTGGAACAGATGGACCAGACTCTGTAGAGGGTAAAAATAATGCTATAGAGAATAGGAGTATTAAATGACTTTTCATCTCAGAAAATATCCTAGTGAATATCACAATAAAGGAGATATCTTTTAAAAGACTGATGGAATGTCATCTTGTAGAGGAAAGTCTGATTTCTTTTTAAGAAGAGAAAAAAATACAAGATAGGATTGCGATCCAGACTAACACAGTATCTAAAAGGATCTGTCAAATGAATAAAAAGATAAATTTAAGATCGCTAACATGAAATTCTTTAAGGTATTCTGGGTTGATTTCATACAAGATGTATGTACTTTATATTTGATTAACCAGTTGCAGCCATTCAGATTCTAAATCATGTATTGTATAGATTTGTTATTAATGAAAGTACCTTAAAATTCAGCCTCTCAGGACACAAAGTTGTGTCTTTCATCTACGTATTTCTTAATGCTGGAAGATTTCACACTTAACTGTAGGACTAGAAGAGGATGTTGATAGACTTATAGGGAGTGGGGCAGATGTAGAAGGAGTTAAACTGAATCCATCATATTTAAAGACTTATACTTATTAATCACATCCATGTGAAATTCTTTGCACACCAGGGTTGCACAATTAAAATCCACAGATTCCATTAATTATGTGATAGGGATCATGTTCTTGCTTTCCCTTAGGAAGAAAGTAAGCATTTTTCTGGGTTTGTTTACTGGACACCTAACAGAGTTTTTTAGAACTGATATACCATAAGCAATCAGATGCAGACTTTTTTTGGAGCTAAAAATAATGAAATCGAGTACTTCATGTTATAAAGAAGTGAAAAAAATAACCTTATCTTTCCCATTTTCCAATTCTCATTTTTCTCTTTTTGTCCTGTGAACCTACCAAATGATCACATCAAATGGGGATATTTTGAATAGATGGGAGTAAGGCCCGTATTTAAATAAGAATAGTTACTATACAAAAATGTATGGATCATGTGGGCTCTGAGGGAAAGAGATGTATAGCAAGATCCTCTCTGTAGTTGCCTTGTCTCAGTGAAGAACTGTGTGTAAGTGGATACATTTCACTTAAATGTGCTTATCTTTCCTGCTTCTTCCTCTTTTCTTTTCTACAGAAATGATTTTAGATTCTAACCTCAAATTTCGTCACTATAATGAATCCTGAGGCATGTTAAGAACTAGTTCTTAAACCTAAGATGCTAATTAATAGCTTCCATCTAATTCTCCTAGAAATTATGAACCAGATGATAAAAGAGGCAGAAGTAGGAGAAGATGGAGGAAGAAGAGAAAAATTATAGAGGCAATTCAAGAAACTGATTGTTACAGGATTTCCAAGAATAAGAAAAAGACTGCTCTTAAATTATTTTGAAGTAATCCCAGTTACCTAAAAAGGAATCATAACGAACTACAGCCAAATATATGAAGTGACTGAATGACTATAATAAATTTGTAAATCAAGCAGTGCAAAGTCTGTCACAAAATGTTCACGTGTAGGAGCATTGTACCTCAAGTAGAATTCTACTTTTGAAGTGTCAGTATTAGCTCTGCTATGCCAAAAGGCTCATTATTTTTTATATTGATGAAAAATAACATTTTATATTGTTATAGCACAAAGAAAATGGGCTTCTTTTGAATTTATACAGATAGTTTCATATACATTTGATTATTGTGTAACTGAAAGTGGTTTTTTTTTTTTCCTGTTTGGGAAGTTGGCACAAGGGCATGTCCTTGCCTGTGTCCTCACTCTACATAAGACTTTTTGTATGCTTTTTCATCCTTATTTGACTTTAAGATTCTTAAATACAATGCTGTTTCTTAATGTCATAAAATGTCCTAAAATCCTCTCATATAAAATTTGAAGAAACAAAAGAGTTGGTTTTCTTTTAAGAAACAAAAGAGAAATATATAGAAGGTAAAAAGAATGTCTCTATTGGTAAGGTTTTATTACAAAAACCAAACAAAACACTATTTCTAAAAGTGAGATGTTACTATAAAGCTTATGCTTTTTACTACTCCTAATTACAAATTTTGTTTTTCCACCACAGCCTTTGTTCATTGGAAGAACTGATTCTGTAAATTACATCTGATACCAAGGTGGTATTTGAATTTGTGTTTAACTTTGAGAAAATATTTCTTGAATCAAAATGGGTAAATCTGGTTTATTTTATAAGAGGGCTGCCATAAATTATAAAACAGTGGGAAAAGAAATTTTTACCAGGACTTTCAAACTATCTCCTATTTCCTGTGCATCTAATACTAATAACGTGCAGTCATCCACATAATGAATGGACCTGTAAGGTGGTGAGAATATCAAAGTCCTAGTAATTAAGTTATGACACGGGACTGGAGAACAAAATGTCTTGAAGCAAAATAGTGAAGTTGAACTGTCGTCTCAATGAGGTAAGAGTAGAAAGTTTCTGGTACTCATGGTCGATTTATGAACTTGTTATATCCTTTGATCATTTATTAGTTCTTTTATTGTAGACACAAGAATGTTTTATTATTCATGCATATTAATACTTTTTCCTACTAAGCTTATTTGGCCGCAAGTTTTATGTGGCCAAGTGTATTGATATTTTCTTTTGTAACTTCCATTATTTTGTTTGAAAAATCTTCTATCACTTATCAATAAGGTAAATGTTTATCTCCATTTTCTTCTATAATGTTTAGTATAATAGTTTCATTAAAATAATTAAACATGTTTACTAACTGGAGCTTATTTTGGTGTATGTGTTGTGAGATATATTCATGTTCTTCTCAATAGTTGATTTTCCCCAAACCATTTATTTTATCATCCTCCTTGGTTTGTATGGTTTCTGTTATTTTAGTAAGTTCGTGGCCTCTATATTGTTGTTCACTGATAGGCTTATTCTGACCATGGGCTAAGAACAATTATATTTGTGGTTATAAAAATTATATCTTATAATTTAAATATAATTATATTTTATATTTATTATATATTTTACATTTGAATATATAGCATAAAAAATTCTGTTTATGTTATTTTTCCTTAAACACATTTAAAGCTATTTTAAGTAGAAACAAATCTCTAATGTTTATGCAAAAGCAACATATATTATTGAAAACTTAGAAGATACAAGTAAAAAATAAATATGAAACAAGGTAGTAGTCAGCGTGGATGCAGGTATACCTCATTTTCCTAAAATGGGTCCCCCCAAATGCAAGGTTCTTAGGGATAATGGTAAGTTTTTGTCCACCTCTTTCCCATCTGAGGACTTCTTAGACCCACTTGGGTCCCAGGTTGGAGATGGAGCCACTTAGTTTTCTTTCAATGAAAAAAGTTTGGCACAAAGAGGATTGGTATAACCAAACTATGGGTACCAACTTCCTATAAAACACAGATTCTATGTTTGGCACAGTTTTGGGAACAAATAAAAGAGGCTTAAGACTATATAAAGTAGGAATGCCCACTTATTTTTCTGTTGGAGTTAGGAAGTGCATTGAGTGGCTGACTATAAACATGAGAGAATGAACTCAGTACCAGCCTTTGCTTTTCCCTTATAGGAGACAAAGACCCTTGTGGAAAGGGCTAATGTAGGTACATTGCCATCCAGTATTCCATCCCCTCATGGGTGTAGGAGGTCAGGGACACAGGAGTTGATCTGGATTCTTTAGGGGAGAAGTGTCGAAGTAAAGAACAAGCTAGAAATTTAACTTGCAGTCTTAATCTCTGAGTTTTGATGTTTGAGGGTTACATTTATTTTACAGTTTTGGAGGTCAGAGGTCTGAAATAGGTCTCAGTTGGCTAAAATCAAAGTGTTAGCAGGTCTGCATTCCTTTCTGGAGGCTCTAGAGAGAATCCATTTTCATGTCCTTTTCAGCTTCTAGAAGCCACCTGCACCTCCTGGCCTGTTGTCCCCTTCCATCTTCAGAGCCACCAATGGCCTGTCCAGTCTTTCTCACATCACTCTGATACTTCTGCCTACCTCTTACACATTTAAAGGACCCTCATAATTACACTGGACCTACCTGGATAACCCAGGATAATCTCCTTATTTTGGCAACTCCTGATTAGCGACCTTAATTCAATCTGCAACCTTAATATCATGTGAACATAACATGTTCACAGGTTCACAGGTTCAGATGTGAATATCTTTGGGGGACTGTTTTTCTGCTTATCACACTTCCCTTCCTTTCATGGGCATTTCCCCCCATAAATCTCCTGTATATCTAGTCCTACCTGGCATGTCCTTCAAGGACTCAACTAACACAAATGATGCCAGGAATGGTCTGAGAAAACACGTTTTAGGACTGCCTCACTGACAGCAAATAGAACATCATTATGAGTGGCAGATGGGGCATAAATACTGTATGGCACAAAGTGGTAGCCCAACTGCTAAAAAATGCACTGGTGGTGACCTTGGAAAAGTTCCTGGTGGAGAGAATTTGAAAGATATGGAGGGAACATGCCATAAAGATGGTAGATCCACTCCTAGGCATATACCCATGAGAAGCGAAAACATATGTCCACACAAATGTTCATAGCAGCATTGTTCATAATAACCTAAAAGTGGAAACAGCCTATATGTCTATCAACTGAAAACTGGATAAACAAATGTGGCATGTTCATGAAATGGAATGTTATTCAGCTGTAAAAAGGAATGAAGTACTGATAGGTGCTACACATGGATGTAGTGGGTTGAAAGTTGTCTCCCCACCCAAAGATATGTCTATGTTGTCACTCCTGGAAACTTGCATGTGACCTTATTTGAAAAAAGGGTCTTTACAAGATGTACTTAAGGATCTCAAGATGAGATTATCCTGGACTCTCTGGGCTCTAAATCCAATGTGTCCTTATAAGAGAAACACAGAGGAGAAATACAGGGGGAAGGGAAGGAAGCCATATGAAGACAGAGGTAGAGATAAGAGCCATGCAGCCACATGGAATGCCTGGAGCATGAGAAGCTGGAAAAGGCAAGGAAGAATTCTCCCCTAGAGCCTTTAGGGGAAGGGTAGCCCTACAGACAACATGATTTCAGAATACTGGCCTCCAGAACTGTGAGAATAAATTTTTGTTGTTTCAAGCCACCAAGTTTGTGTTGATTTGTTGCAGCAGCTCTAGGAAACCAATACAACAGATGAAATTTGAAAACATGCTAAGTTAAAGAAGCTGGTTAAAAAAGATCACGGATGATTCCATTTACATGAAATGTCCAAATCTACTGAGACAGAATGTAGGTTAGTAGCTGCCTAAGGCTGGGGGATTGGAAGGAAATGGGGAGTGACCGCTAACAGGCATAGGGTTCCTGTTTGGTGTGATGAAAATGTTCTAAAACTCATTGTGGTGACAGTTGCACGATTCTGTGAGTATACTAAAACCACTGAATTGAACACTTTAAACTGGTGAATTGTATTTGAATTAAATCTCAATAAAACTGTTTTTAAAGGATGTCTGGGTATTCCAAAGTTGTATTTCACCCTGCAGAGGCATAATGAGAAACAGGGAGGGGCTGGCCAGGTAGCTCAGTTGGTTAGATCATGGAGCTGATAACATGAAGGTCCGGGGTTTGATCCCTGTACTGGCCAGCTGCCAAAAACAAAAACAAAAAAGAAACTGGGGGAGACGAACAAGTAGTAAAGGTTAACAGTGAGAGCCTCTTTTGCAGTTCACAAGGAAGCCCCAATCTCTTACGATGGAAGAGCAGAAACAGCTGAGTAGCAATCTGAAGATGTGATCTGGAGCTCCAGAGATGTTTAAATGCACAGCCAAGACAGATATACAGGAATACTACGCCAAGTTCAGGGCCTCTGAGAAAACCTGGGACTCTAAACTGGGATGGGGACCTCACAATGTATGCCCCTGAGGATGCTGTTTCTGCAGACATGCTAAATCCTTATGGATTGCAGAGCCAGCCCAATCTTCACTAAGTACTATCATTTCCCCTGTGCTAGAAGACGAAGCAGACAAGGCAACAAGTGTCCCCTCAGGAGCTGCGCCCACCTCCTCTCCTGGCTGTCAGGCTAATAATTTGAGTTAAATCTCAATATTACCAGGCTAGGGATATGCTGGGCTTCATAAGAAAAGAAAGACATTATATACCAAAGGAGCTGCAAGAACTAGTTAGCATGTACAGGCATGAGCCAGGGCGAGTAACCCTGGGATTAGATTTTGAGGGTGCTTGTTTAAGTGGGACAGAATGTAAAACTGGATAAGCAAGAATTCATTGATATGGAGCACTTTTTTGGGGACACAGGATTTAACTCTAGCCAGAGGTGCAGGGATTTGAGAAAACTTCTAGGTTCAATCTTAGAAATCAGAAAGCAGTAGCCAACACTGAATGAAGTGAAAGACCCAACACCAACTAAGTGTCCTAAATTTCAATTTGATATTGACACTAACTACCCAGAGTTAGTGTGGACCCCACAGTTTAAGGGGCTTAGTCACATAGTACACCAGCTGCAAATAATGGGTCCCCAGGCTACCTGCGCTTCTATCCAAATTGGCTACAAATTTGGGTGCTTCCATGAGTCCTCTTTAGATTCAGTAATTTGCTAGAATGACTCAAAACTCAGAAAAGTGCTATACTTATTACTGGTTTATTATAAAGCTACAAATGAGCCTGGCCAGGTAGCTTGTTGGTTAGAGCACAGTCTTATAACACCAAGGTCATGGGTTCAGATACCTATACCAGCCAGCTGCCAAAAAAAAAAAAGTAAAAGATACAAATGAAAGATGAAGAGATGAAGGGCACCAACACCTGAGGGTGTGAGGGCAAAGCTTCCATGCTTTCTCCAAGTACGCCACCCTCTCAGCACATTGATAGTTTCACCAACCAGGAAGCTCACTGAGCCTTGTGTTTCAGAGTTCTTATATGGAGTTTTATGATATTATATGTGTATTTTGGATTTTGGTAACAGTTCCTGGCTTATTCTAACCTTCCCCTGCCTTTCTGTTTTGGAGCTAGCCATAAAGAAATCCTCTGACCTATGTTGTCTGATTATAGGTCCTTAAGATCCCCATTTGAGAAGGGGTCCTGCCCCATAGTCGGGAGGAAGGAATGCTGCACAGAGAGGCCGAGAAGAATCTGAACAAACAGGACTTGCTGAGTTTCCCCACCCAGTTTGTTAGTGTTGGATCACACCCTTTTTGTTCAATCATATTTCTACACAGTTGTCTATGCTTTAGTCATGCCTATGTAGCAAAGCTTCCATATAAACCAAAGAGCACAGTGTTCAGGGAGCTTCCTGGAGGCTGGCAATGGGGAGAGGGAGGGCATAGAAGGTCTCTACCCTTTCTCCCATACCTCGCCCTTTGCATCTCTTCATGTGTATCCTTTGTAATATCCTTTATAATAAACCAGTAAACATAAGTGTTTCCCTGAGTTCTGTGAGCCCTTCAAGCAAATCAGTTGAACCCCAAAAGGGGGGAGGGGTGTCATGGGAACCCCAATTTATAGCCAGTCAGAAGCACAGTTAAAACAACCTGTAGCTTACAATTGGCATCAGAAGTGGGGATGGGAAAAAACAAAAACAAAAGGTGGGGATGAGGGCAGTATGGGGAATGAGCCCTCAACCTGTGGGATCTGATGCTATCTCCAGGTAGATAGATAGTGGTGGAATTGAATTGGAGGACACCCAGCTGGCATCTGCTGGAAAATTTCTGTGGTCACAGTAGTCAGTCTTCTGTGTTGATGATTGTTACTGAGTAAGAGTAAAGGAAAAGCACTTCGGTGGGTGTTTTTTCTTTACTCAGAGGTTTCATTACACTGGCATGATTGATTAAATCGTTGGCCATGTGATTGAACTCAATCTTCAGTCCCTCTGCCCTTCCAGAAGACTGTGGGGGCTCAAGGGGAGAGGGCTGAAACTACCAACATTTTAATCACATGTTTGGTTTCTCTGGTGACTAGTCCCTTCCTGAATCTGTGTAGGCCCTCCTCCCCTGAATACCTCAGTATGGTCAAAGTGCTGGGAGACACCCTCCCGCAAGAATGCACTTACACGCCACTCATGCAGAAAAGGGCAGTTTATTCACTCCAGCTGGCCCGCGACCAAGGGAGAATGGCCCCAGGCCTTGGTCTTGTGGGGTTTTTAAAGGCAAAAACCACATCCCGTTGGCACACAGTTTTGTCCAGGTGCACAAAGCAAGCTAGGGAGCTAGGTTACAGAAGCCAAGAATGAGCCGTTAGCGCAATCAAGCGTACAACTTTTCATTGTGTATGGTTCCTGTTCCCATGTGATAGTTCACTGTGTATGGCTCCTGTTTCTATGCAACAGTTTTTGTTTCTATGAGAAGGTCAACGGTTTCTCACACAGAAGGGGGGTGGTCTGCAGGTCAGACAAGGGGGTAAAATGGAGTTACTTAGGTTAAGCAAGCAATTCTACAGAAGCAGATAGCGTACGTTATAAGGGTGTAGGGAGCTCTATTTCACAAGGGGCTCATTATAAATAACAAAATAACATTAAAAATAACAGATACCCCATCACCCAGGGTTTTAGGAGCCCTGCCAAAAACTAGGGACAAAGACCATTTTTTTTTTTTTTTTTTTTTTTTTTTCCGGTGACCGGCGCTCAGAGTGCACCGATCATCCTTATATAGGATCTGAACCCGCGGCGGCGGGAGCGTCGCCGCGCTGCTAGCGCAGCACGCTACCGAGTGCGCCACGGGCTCAGCCCAGACCATTTTTTATTATATCATACTTTCACAGGTGACAGAAGGAGGAATAAAGAAGCTGAGGCAAGTTTTCATGCTGGCCTGGATATATTATGTGAGGCCAGAAGACCCCACAGAGGATTAAGTTCTTGGGAGGGCCCAGGGAACGCACCAAGGCCAGTAGTAATGCACATCAAGGTTGAAGCCAAGGGAGTTGTGAAGATGGTTAAAAGTATTGCGTCCCTACAGTTGGGAAACAAGGGTGCTGCTCAATATCTGCAACCAGAAAAAAGCAAAAGTGGAGGAGCAGGACAATGAGGCTAGTTGCCCCAATAAAAACTCACAATTCCTTAATAATTTTCAGATCCAGACCCAACTGACTGAAGAGGTAGATGTATCCTTGGGAGGAAGGACCTTGCAAAATACCATGGCAAATATATATTATAATGATTCCCCCAGTCTTTCTCCAAAAGGACTGACTAAAGGTAATTTACTTGGATGGCTCTACAATGGGGAAAGGGAAATTCCCAGATAGTTCAAGGACTGTTGGACACAGGGTCTGAGTTGACATTGATACCTGGGGACCCAAAATATCATCATAGCTAGTCTGTTAGAGTGGGGGTTTATGGAGACCAGGTAATAAATTGAACTGTGGTTTATAAGTCCTGCACACTCAACGGTGGTCATGTCCTGAATCTCTGAGTATATGACTGTAATTAATATACACAGCAGTAGAGTAACCCCTATATGAGGTACTTGGCCTGTGAGGTAAAGAGTAATCATCGTATAAAAGTCCAAGTGGAAATCTCTAAAACTGTCTCCACACCCTCAGTTAAGAGAATAAGTCAAACACATATTGAGCTCCAGGAGAGATGGTGAGGATAGTGCTACCACTGAAGACCTAAAGGATGCAAAGGTGATGTCTAGCATGTTTCTGATTGATTCACTAGTCTGGCCCCTTCAGCAGCTAGATAGATATTGAAGGATGTCTGAAGACACTTTCAACTCAACCAAATAGTAGCCCCAATCACAGCTGCTGTTCTGGATGTGGTATTGATGCCGTAACAGATTAATAAGTCCTCAGACACATGGTATGTGACCATGGATTTGGAATATTCATTCTTTTCCAATTACAAACCTCATTCATTTATAGTTTTGCCTCGTGATTTTATTATCTCTTTCACCCTCTGTCATATTATATCCTGAAAAGATCTGGATCACCTGAACATCCCCAGAGTATCACACTGATCTATTCTGTTGATGACATCATGCTGATTGGACAGGTTGAGCAATAAGTGGCTGTAATGCTGGAGGCCCTGGTAAGACACATGAACTGCCACTTCAGTCATCAGGGGCATATCAGGATAATCCCTCAAAAGTGGAAAAAAAACCCTGTTTCCTCTTTAATCCTTTTTCACAAAGAAGGAAACATAGCAACTGGTAGGCTTATTTGGGTTCTAGAGACAGCATATTTTACACTAGTGATTCTCAATGAGTGGGGAAAGGGAGCAATTCTTTTCCCCAGGGGACATTTGGCAATGTCTGGAGACAGTTTTGATTGTCACAACTGAGTATGCTACTTGCATCTAGTGGGTAGAGGCCAGAAGTGCTGCTAAACATCCTACCACACACAGGACAGCACCCCCACAACAAAAAATTATCCGACCCAATATGTCAATAGTACCAAAGTTGAGAAGACCTGTCCTATACTTTGGAGCACTCCTTGGGTCCATATACCTGGTGACACTAAAGGATGTAAGATTTGAGTGAGCCTGGAGCAGATCAGAATTCTGCATGCAGTAGGTCCAGACTGTGTTCAAGAAGCTCTGTTGTTCTGGCCATAAGATCCAGTAGACCCTATGGTGTTAGTGGTATCAGTGGTAGGGAAAAGTTGCAGTATGGATCTCAGGGAAAGCCCCAGTGGGAGACAGCTAGTGCAGGCCCTGGGGTTCTGATGGTGACTTTCCACGAAGAGAGTGCCTCTAGAGAAGTCCTATGTCAGACAGAAATGGCTTGGCTTCAGTATTCTTTCTGTGCTCAGGCCCTGGATGAAAGCAACCTGGCAGAAGCAAGGCCTTGGTGAGAGCTAAAATGCAGCAGCTGAGACTACACTTCAACTGTACTCTTCACATTGGGGTCTCTAAAAGACAGATCTGTACAATGAAGCTCTGTGGCCTTTGTGTTGATCTGGGTCCCATCAGAAGATAGAAACCACACAGTAATTTAGTGGAAGTTTAATATAAAGAATTATTAAGCTGTGATATGAGAGTAATTACAAAGATGGAAAGAGAATTCTGAATGGTACCCTAGGGCTGAAGGACAGTACCCAAGAAAGGGAAAACTTGGGAGGGGGTTTGAAATGTCGTTGAAACAGGTGTGATTACAGCCCACTGGAGAGCAGAGAGGTCTGACTCCACTGTATGTCTGACTTCCTCTGTGTACCTTACTACCAACTCATTTCATCTACATCTCAGTGGGTTGTTCCTGCCTGCCTGGAGACTGAGGAAAGGACCTGGCCCAGGTTCTGATGAGTTGCTGTTTTGTTTCTTCTTGTTCCTTCTGCACCAATAGCAGAAGTGCTCTGCCCAAGCGGTGCACTCCCAGAACATGCAGTCTGTCAGACAACTTGCAGCTCCAGCCTCAGCCAATAACCACCCTAACATGGATACCATGGCTCTGGGGACCAGGCTTCTGATCCTGCTCCCTTGCCAGGCTTTGTACCACTCTGCTGGGAAGTGGGCATCCTGTGTCCCTACAACCTCTATGTGCCCATCTGTCAGACTAGCCCTCCCTGTACTCCTGAAGGGTGTTTCCTGCTTGCTCAATGACTGTAGACCAGCTCTGGCCTTGACAACCCTATCTTCTCCAATGGGGTCTGAATCCCAGCCTTTGAGAGCCACCCATTTTAAGCTGTTCCTACTTTGGATATTATCTCACACTAGGCTATTCTTTAGATTTCTCTTTTCACCTTTATAGTTGATCTACTGTTATAGTTAATAATTCTTCATATTAAACTTTCCTTATTCAAATTACTAAGTGGTTTCTGTACTGATTGGGCCCTACCCGATACATTTATGCCTTCTTTCTAGAATGTACTTTTTTCCCCATTTTCTCCTCTCTCACTGGCTAACTCCTATTCATTAAGTTTCAGCTTTGACATCACTTCTTTCTGTGCATCTTTCCCTGGCTTACCAGTCTCCTCTCAACAGGATTCCACATGCCCTCTGTGCTTCCCCTTAATGTGCCACTAAATATAAAATTTACCCCTCTCCCTCAACACAGAAATGCCATGTGTATTGTTTCTCACTAACTCTTTTTGTTTCTCTCTTTACTCTAGGCATTGGCCTAGAATAAAGTAGGTTCTTAGTATATGTTTCTGTTTTAACTTTATGGTCTCCTTACTGTGGTTCTCCCAGACCATGGATCTCCAGTAGATACTGGGCAGATTGGTTTCAATACACTTGAGCCCTCATGATCTAATCATAATTTAATTACAATATAGTTTCATTTTTCCTTAATAGTTACAGTGGAATGCATGAGTAGACAAATTCCACAGAATGAATGAACCAGTTGTGGAAAAGTGTTTGATGAGTTTCTTGGTAACTCTTCAAAGGAGAAAACATTTGTGACAGCCTTGAATTGGAATTGGAGAGCTTTAGCTAAGGGATTTGTTAAGGCATCCATATCTCAGTTGTTTAATAAAACAAATATTTACCTAATACATTATTAATTCCACTAGCATAACTATTAAATGAGGGTATAGGAAAGCTCAACCAGGGCATTATTTGAACCTTTGATAGGCATGGGAGTTCTAAGTGACAACTTTTTAGAGGGTGTCTGCTGTGGATCCGAAATTAATTTTTACAGAAGTCTGGGAATAGTAAATCTTAGGTTTCAATTGACTCTAAGGAATACTTTGGTGATCCAGATAGCATTTGACCAAGGAATGAGGCAGCTCAGAGTAGGCTTAGCATAGACTCCTTGAGTATCTCTGGTTCATACAAAAACAAAAAGGTCAACCAAATCTCTACAACTTACCCAGAGGCCTGGTATGTGGTTCCTATGTCTGAGCCAGGTAATGTTTTTGACTCACTGTAGGCTGCATCAGGAAATGTCAGAGTTTTCTGTTCAGCTGTCACTATAGCAAGTGAGCCTTTATTAGTTTCATAGGTCACCCTTTGGAATGCTGAGGAGACAGATACAGACAAGATAACTTTCTAACCGGGACAGTGTAGGAGGCAAATGCTTGGTGATCACAGTTGAAACGACCCCCACACACCAAAACCATTTCATCTAGCTAAGCTGGATAGGTCTGAGAAGTGTTGCTGTTACTTTTATTTGTTTTGTTTGCTTTTACTCACTGCTCTCTCACCAATAAAGATGCCTGTGCTGGAACCAGCCACTTCCTCAGCAGGGACTGCAGTGCTCTCCAGAGCTCTGTAGGTGTATTCCAGCAGCAATTTCTGCTGAAGGTCGAGATGCTCAGCTTCTGAGTCAATAATTCCAAGCAATTTGTTGTCAAATCATTCAACCTAAAAAAGGACAAAATGGCATTAAATGTCCTCTGAAGAATAAGTAATTAGATTAACATGTTATGCATTTGTCTTGCCATAAAATATGGCTGCCAAACTTTCAAATTTTGTTGGTGCATCTTATACAATGGTGATTTCTGTTGCGTTTTATTTTGGTTAACTCTTGAAATTGTTAACAAACATCACAGAAACCTATTAATTTAGGTTAGCTGATTTTGTATTAGCTGTTGTTGTGGCCTTGCTCTGCTCCTGTTTGCTTCACCAATAACAGTTACTGTCCAATTGGAACTAATTACTGAATCAAGTAATTAAAAGGAGTTTCTGTATACATTCACCTGTCTATACCAGTTTCTATGGCATATGGAGGAGGCAACATAGTTTGCCTGCCATATTGGGAACAAAGAAACCCAAGGGAAATGATCATTTAGATAATAAGTTTGGAAGACATTAAAGAATAGGGGACAAGAGTGGAGCACAAGAGTCTTCATAACAATGGAAATAAGACTACAGAAAATCAGTATGATGAATGGATATCGGAGTGAGGAATAGATTTGGGTGGAAAAAGCAAAGGAACAGAGAAAACATTAAGAGAAACAAAAAAGTTGGATGACCCTATTAGTGAGGAAATTACTAAAAAAATCTGACTAATAAGATTTGAGGAAAAAAATAGCTATATTATATACTTATAAATCGTTGGCATTTATCTCATCCTTGAATAAAAACAGCCCATCTTGTTAGACTTTTACTTGATTTTTTTTCATCTGCATCATACCATTCTTCAATATTAAATCTCTCTGGCAAAATCTCTGCCATCCAATTTGTGCCTCCAAACACCAAGGGTTTGGATCCCTGTACCAACCAGCTAACAACAACAACAAAAGGCCATTGACCTCAGTTGGTTAGAGCATACGTAGCCTTCTAAATATTTGTGCCTCCCGTAAGTACTTGATAGAAATTGTCAACTTCTCCTGTTACAAAATTACAGCTTAAAAAAGTTCTTCACTCTGGTTATAAAATGAATATACAGATAGCAGAACAATAATGTTTTACAAATTATAATGGAAAAATATATCATCACAATAAAAAATGAAAAACCCAGATATATACATATGAAGAAGTGTGCAGGATTTACATAAGGAAAAAAAATTCCCAAGAGCTAACGAAGGACATAAAATAAGATAAGACTTAAACAAATTGAGAGAGAACACTTACCTAGATAGACTGATTCAAGAGAGTTAAAATGAATTCTCTTAACCCAATTACAATCAAAATCTCACTAAGAATTATTTTTATCTTGGCTTCGTGATTAAAAATTCATCTCAAATTATGTAGAAGTAAACATTGCAAAGAGATTACTGAAAAGAAGAATAAGGAGGGGAACTTTGGAACTGTAATTGATATTAAAATATATTTTGTAGAGAAAGAATTTAAAATAGTGGAGTACTGAGGCAAGAAGCAGACCACTCAATGGAACCTAACAGAAACCCCCAAACAGAAAAAACATATCTAAGCATTTAAGGTAAGACAAAATGGCATTTTAACCTAGTGAGAAAACATTTGTTTGGGACAAGTGAACACTATTAAAAAAAAGTTCTTAACTGTTACGTGTTCCAAAATAAATCGTGGATTGATGAAAGCTTTAATTGGAGAAAATAAAAGCAAAAAATAAAAGTAAAGGAAAGGTAAATGTAAGGCAGGGCCAACGGGGAGCGGTAGGAGGCACGCAGAAATGCGTTTCATCTCATCTGGAGAATGTGTACTAGTTTCTCCTCATAAGATTGCGCTTCATGACACATATTGCCACAATCTCTGAAACCACGAAAGCAGGCTCTGTTGCTGCATCTACTAAATTCCCAGGGAGACCAGCTTGGACCCAGAGAGATGTGAAAGGGGAATAAACTTAGGTATAAGGAGATTTAGAGGGAGAGTTTTTAAGGGGTGTTTTCTCCAGACGAGGCCTTCAGTATCCTGAAGTTCCACGCTAATCTAGCTCCAGTCCTGTGTAAAGGCTGCTTTCCCACAGGCCCGAGTCTTCCTTTGGCAATCTCCCAAAGACTCAGTCACGTCCATCCGATGTTTGAAGGGAGCATATGATGCTCACAAGCAATCGCTGAACTCAGATGCCTAGGCCTTGCACATGCGCATTGACCACCCTTGGCCTCCAATCTGTGCGCACGCGCAGCGACACCACCGTCTGCGGTGCGCACGCGCACTTGGGTTTAGCGGCGATTCTTGGTTAGTCTAAGCCGAAAGATTGAAAACCGCGAGGCTTCCTGGTTGGGCTGCTGTGGCGAGAGCGGGTTGGCTTATCTATAGCGGTAGTATTGGGCTCCGGAGGCGGGGAATAGCTGCGGCGGAGGTGAGGAGAGGTGTTTCTGAAGCAGGGAGCCTCTGTGATGAAGAAGATCTTTGGTTTGGGGAACAAGAAGGGCGAGTCGCCCTTGGGCTCCTCCACCAGTACGCGGAAGAACAGCGCCGCCGCCGGGCAGGAGAATGACAGACGCGTCAACTCACTGCCTGGCTACGACATCCGAGACAGAGATCTCGGAAAGATCCACAAAGCTGCCAGCGTGGGTGACGTGTCGAAGGTGCAGCAGATCCTTTTGCTGGGGAAAAGTGGCTTGAATGACAGAGACAAGAGGAAGAGGTAATAGAGACTGGGAGCCGGGCAGTGAGGGGCCCGCGAGGAGGAGGCGGGGCGGATGTGGGAGAAGCCCTCACCTTCCCGGGCTCGGTCTGGTGGGGCTGAGCTCTCCTGTCACCCAGGATGCTGGGCTTTCTTCCCTCCGCAGGCTCCTCAGCTCCTGGGACATGGCACCTTTGCAGGGATTGAGCCCCCAGGCTGTCTTTATGAACAGCCAAGCAGAAACAGAACTTTAGCTGGTTTCCCACCCATTCAGAATTCCCCTTATAGAGCACTTTATTGACAATTATAAAGTGATTTAACTAACCAAATTAAGTATATACAGCATTTTATTTTTAATGTACACATTTTAAAAACCATAATGTTATAAACGTTATAGGAAAGTGCATAATGAGAAAAATTCTCATATTAACTTTTGAGTTAAAAATTCTTTGAATAAAATCCAATATCCATTTTATATTAGTGTACACCTAAGTATATATATATTCTTTACTGAGGGATTTGAGAAGGAAACTTTGAAGTAAGAAAATGGCTCCGTTTTCTTGAATAGGAAGATTCATTTTTCTCAAAACATGAGCTTTTTTTAACATTTATCATTTTTACATAAACCAAATAAAAATATTAAGCTTTAAAAATTTTTGAGTTGCACATGATGAAAAGAGAGGTAGATGGATGGAACAGAATAGAAAATCCAGAAACACCCATATAAGCATTTACAACTTGTTTTTCATCCACAAAGTTCGTGAGGATTAAGCTTAAAGTTTACTTAAACTGCTGCTGAAAGTTTAAATTGCTTATTATTTTTTAAATAGACAATCTGGCACCCTGTACTGGCCAGCCACCCAAACAAAACAAAACAAAAAAGCAAATAGACAATCTGGTGGTACGTACTGTATTTACAAAATCTATACACCCTTTACCCATCAATTTCAATATACTAAAATATCTTTATGAAATAATTAAAGATTCATGCAGTTTGCTTTTCTTGGCACTGCCTAAAATAGCAATTGTTAAGAACCCATGTGATGGATTTTATAAATAAATTCCAGTGCATCCATAGGACCATTAAAGGTGGCATAGGTACAGATGTATGTTGACATGTGAAGATGTACTTTGGTATATTAACTGAGAAAAAAAAGTTTTATTATACATACCTACCAACAGATTATGGTTTTACGTTAGCTAAAAATATGTAAAACATGATAAAATTCATTATTTCCAGGCATTTGTATTGTAAGTAAAATTTTCTTTTCCTTTTTCGTATCTCTGATTTCTATAAGGAACATGTATAAAAGTTCTAGTAAAAAAAAATTGTCTTTATCTTTATTACAAATTTAAAAGTCTGGAGAAGCTCCTATTTCCCCCACCCAAAGAGTTCATAAACATGTACAGCAGAGCAAATTCATTTAAAAAAGACATTATAAGGTGAAAGTATCCATATGCAGTAGTCCAACTTCTAATAAGTAGTGCATTCCTCAGGTAGTCAGGGTACCAAGGTTAGTAAGGTTGCCTTAACCACCATAACTTACAGCTCAATTTCTTCACTTAAGACCAAGGTATAACAATTTTATAGTCCAACAAGGGACAAACTACTCTGTTCCCAAATGACACTTTTGGATGGGGCTCCAAATTTTCTACTTGAGGTGATGTTGAGTTTTTCCACTGGCCCTTGGGTTATTTCCCCAGATGCATTACTATGACTTTCTATTTCTTTTTGCACACTGGTGAATGAAAACTTTGTTTGAACAGAGCATGCCACTGGGTTATAACCTCTGATATTTAAAAACACTGGTTCATATGTAATTGAGTTTTCAATGAGAATGCTCCATAGATGCTCATATTTTCTGAAGCCAGACAAAGTAAGAGTATAAATGAATTCACAGAAATTAGGTAGCACTCTATTTATACGACAGCCAGTTCCTAGATAAAGCTCATAATGCTGGGGGAGCTGATTATCCACATAAGGTGCTTGTCTCATTTTGACTCAGAGCCAGAATTCAGTACAGGTTACAGACAAATCATCAAGACTGTGAATCATCATAAAAAGCACGAGGAGCCCTTTTAACACCTGCTAGAGATCTTCATTGCTTCAGATCTCAAATCGAGGTATCACAGGAAACAGGAAAGTTTTAAAAATCTAGTAAAAAAATATTATTAATGAAAAAGTCCTTGGGAAGAGTTGGAATATAACTAGCACAGATAAAAATAATTTCTTAGTTTCCATTATTATTATTATTGTTTTGGGGGTTGCAAATCAAAATAAGAATTACTTTGTTAAAAAAAATTTTTTTTGTTGTTATTTCAGCCCTCTTTCCCTGTAGTACTTTTAAGAACTAAAATTTATTTAAATGCTAGCCATGTTCCTAGAACTGCCATAGACCTGCTGTATAAACAATATTTCATGTAATGTGAGGCACCATGGATTTTGTGATACCCCATTATTTTATATATTAATGAGAATTTTAGAAATGCTGCAAATTATAGTTCTAGTACATCATGAATTATAAGTGGCATCCAAATATCAGAGATGTTAAAATGTGATAAAATGAGCACCTTAGAATTATTGAAATATGGTGTTATCTCTAAACCTCAAAACGTAACTGCAAAGTAGGTATAAGTGTATTATTTTACTTCATTAAAATGTTGTCTTTATTAAGTAGTAATAATTATAATATCTAACAATTATTGAGCTGTTATTTGTGCTAGCAACCATTCTAAATACTTGGTCTAGATTCTCATTGAAACATCATTGTGAGTTAACTATGATTTCTATCTCCATTTTCTTGATGAACGAATTGAGGCCCAGAAAAGCTAAGTGATAGCTAGTAAGTGACAGAGTTTAAAGTAGGATTCAAGCCCAGGTTGAGCTAAGTGCAATGGCCACGATCATTCTATTCAAACAGGCTGCCCTTTCATTAATGTAGGGAGTAATAAGGACTAATAAATATTGTACTTTCTTCAAAAGGAAATTAAATATTTGTTTTGAAGGAAGAGGAATAATATGGTATTTAATGTTTATAATTACATGAATAATTGTATGTTTTGAGATAGTACACTATAATTTCTTAAAAATTTCTCTCACTTTCATAGGACTGCTCTACATTTGGCCTGTGCTAATGGTCATCATGAAGTGGTAACTCTCTTAGCAGAGAGAAGATGTGATCTTAACCTCTATGACAGCGAAAACAGGACAGCTCTGATGAAGGTATGCAGTAGCCAACTATTTCAACATGAGATGAATTTGATTTAAATACTTAAAATATTAGAATAAAACTGAATTTATCTTATTTAAATATAATTAATTGGTAAAACCCGTGGAATGTTTATTTTGAATTCCTAGATTTTACAATCTATTTCTTGGTATAATACTGACAGGCTGTACAATGCCAGAAAGAGGAATGTGCAGCTGTTCTGCTAGAACATGGTGCCGATCCAAACCTTGCAGACTTCCATGGCAACACTGCTCTCCACTATGCTGTTTGTGACCAGAGAATATCAATTGCAGCAAAACTGCTTTTACACAAGGCAAATACTGAAGCAAGAAACAAGGTATTGATCGGCCAAATTTATTTTCAAAATATTTGAAATGCATTTGTTTTCACATTAACAAGTGTGGGGTCAGTTTTTCATCTTTGGAAACTCAAGCTATTGTCTACGAATTCACTTTAAATATTTATACCTTTAAAGAAGCATAAGAGGGTACAGCTTTCTTTTATGCATTTATGACACATATTTATGAAAACACTGAATTTGTTAAAGGTAAAACTTTTTTTTTCCAAATATTTTTTTCACCCCAGTTCTTTTTATAATTAGTGAAAAACACTACAGGAAAGCAAAATTTGCTTGGGAATAGGCTTTATCCCAAAACTCAAACAAAAAACCCACAGTTTGCAATAAATAGAAATTTTTTTTGGTGTTGACAAGTTCCTTTTTATAAAAAAGTGGATCAAGGACTCTGATCCTTTTATAGGCCAGCCACACTCACACACACACACACACACAAAAGTGATTTATGTAAAACTGACTTATCTCTCAGTGGAAAGGCTTAGGATGGAAAAATGGAAAAGGAAAAGGAGAGAGCAATCAGAAATATGCAGGCCAATTTGGAAATTAGGTAATTGAGGGAAAAAATCAAGAAGAAGTTTTCTTTGTTTTAGAACTTTTTTTTCCCCAGTTTATATCCTTTGACAAGGTGCTTTTCAATTTGGGGGATAATAATTCTCAGTTTGGGAAAGAGAGCTGGTGAGTTGTCAGCTTGATTCTGTCTCTTACTCTTTCCTCTCTTTGGCCAAATCCCCAGATGAGAAAGGAAATTGACCAGGTGGGTGACAGATGAGACTGAAGTGATTGTGTACTGTACTAGTTAGTTCTCAGCTAGAACTGTGCATCGCAATGACCTGGGGAAATCTAAAACAATTTACAAGTCTGGGTCCTCCCCTGAAGATTTTTAGCCAGTAAATTTAAAAAGGCCTGGATAAGTACATTTAAAAATATTTGCCCTAGATTCTGATACAGTTCATGGTTAAGAACCACGGAATTAATAAGTATAATATATAAATTCCCAGATTTCAAAAATTTAAGAAATTTGTAGAAGAGTTGGAGTTTGATAGATACTTCCTTCAACTCTGTCCCTTCCAACAATATAAGCCTGACCTTCTTCTGTCTTTTTCTACCTCTGTGGTTGGGAAGTTAAAAGGAATATTGTTGGCAATTTAGATAATATTGGCTTACAGAATAACATATTTTCCTTTCCAGCCATCAGTCATTCACTGCCATTCACAGGGTCTTTAGAAATTTGCTTATAGGTAGTCTTTTAAACCCATAAGCAGACTCATAAGGATTTCACATATCTTTGTTATCTTATCATTCATGTCAGAAAATGTTTGTTACATGCAGGGTTATCTGGATTAGAATAGTAGCAAATATGAACTTTTTTTTTTTTTAGCTGAAGCTGTACTGTAGATTATTTCAGTATGTCTGTTAAGTTCATAGAGCTGTGGCATAATCAGGATGGCAGATTTATTTATTTTATTTTTATTTTATTTTTATTTTTCATTTTTTTTTAAAAGATGACCGGTAAGGGGATCTTAACCCTTGACTTGGTGTTGTCAGCACCACGCTCACCCAGTGAGTTAACCGGCCATCCCTATATGGGATCCGAACCCGTGGCCTTGGCGTTATCAGCACCGCACTCTCCCGAGTGAGCCACGGGCCGGCCCAGGATGGCAGATTTAAACACTGAAAACCACTAAGTTAGTAAAAATACAGATGCGAGTTCTTTTAATAATTTAGCTTCAACAGTCCTATGAACTAATTATCCATTTGATTAACAATCTGGGAGAATTAAATACAAATAGATAGTAAATTAACGATGTTGGAAAAATTCTTGAAGTGGGCATTATGTCTTAATAGTCATTTTTATTGTATGATATGGCCTAATTTTTTTGGTAAAGCACGATACTCAACAAAAGAAAGATTTTTATATGCAAATAATTGCTTTATACGTAACCATTTGGAAACATGCTCATAGCAAATATAAAAATACGAGGGCTGTGGACTAAATGTGGCCTGTAGATATGTTTAGTTTGCCTCCATAAATTGAGTCAACATTTAAAAGTTACGACCCTCATGCAGAAATCAGGATTTGAAGCTTCTCTCTTTTTAAAAATTATTATTGTTATTTATATTTATTTATTTATTTATTTGGTAGCTGGTCAGTATGGCTATCCAAACCCTTGACCTTGGCGTCATTAGCACCATCCTCTAACTAACTAACCAGCCAGCACTCAAGGTTCTCTTAAAATTTGATCTTAGTCAGATCACATACTTTGCCTCTATAAGTATTTGAGTTTACAGCTTGTGTTTCATAGCATATTTTGATAAAGATTTCATGGTTTTCATATAGGTTATATTAATTTAAAATAATATAGTCTATGTTTTACATTAGTCTCAGAAATGGGATTGAATTTTAGAATTTAGAAGTTTATTTTATTTTCAGTTAGTTTACCTACTAAAGAAAAAAAGTTAGCTTTTCAAAAACTTTCTCTTTAAATGTACTATAAATAATCACATTTCATTAGAATGTCTGTGAGCCTTATTAGGTTAATCATGGTTATAGTTGAATACCTTGTGCATATTGCAGACAGTATTTTATCATTCTCTTCAGCATTATCCCTTAAAAACACCAAGTGATTTAGTGGCTTTCATTATGCTAAAAATAATCCATATTTATTAGTGTTAGAATTTTTATTCATTGTGTTTTTATTTATGATTTATTTTGCCTAAGATAAATAATTTAAGTAACAATTAAAATGGAAGTCAGAATAAAAAGGGATTACAAAAAGTAAGTAGACATTAGAGTTCCAGGATTATGATTATAATTGAAAATAAAATTTTGTACTTAGCTCTCTAACAGCTAACATCAAAATCTATCATCTTCTAATATAGTCCCACAGACCTTTTAGTAATAAGCAATTGAAATTCATTTGAAGCCTATCTTTTCAAATTCAGAGCCCATTTCCTTAGTGACCCATTTGGAGCAGGAGTGCCTGACATTGGCATCTGGGATCCTGACATCATTAATAGAAGAGAATCAAGCGAGTTTGTATAACCTGGAAGGAACCTCCACTTTTGTTGGAAAGCTCTCAAAACTGTATCCCTGAAACTCTAATTCTGCAAATGTTAATGTTTGCCACAAAAAGTAATTGTGAACTAGGGATTAAGCAAATTAAAGAGATTTCTTTAATACTGGACATATAATACACAGTTTTGTAATATTTCTCAAATATAGATGATCTTGGAATGTTTCTATTGGGGCATAGTACTTCTGGTAAAGTAAATACTCTTTGCAATATAGTTTAAAATACACTGCTCTAAAGATGATAATTTAGGTCATTAATTTGATAAAAAAAAAAAAAATACTTAAAGCATTTACTACTATGTTTTAGGATCGGGGCTATAGAGATAAAAGGCAGAGCCCCTGCCCTGAAGAAGTTCGTGGTTTAGATAGGAAACAATAAAATAACTACAATATGTCATGGCAAATGCTGTGGTAAAAGCAAAGATCCTTGGAACCAGTAAATGTTCAAAGTGAGTTTTGGAGATGACTGGAGTTAGTGTAATGAGGCAGAGCAGGGGCATTTGAAAGGAAAGGAGCAGCATATGTGAAAGCACAAAGGGGTGAGAAGGAAGGGATGGCCTGTTACTTTCTATATTATGTGTCTAAGTTCATAGGATCTTTTATGAGGTTTTCAATTCAGTTGAGAAATATGTAATTTTGTAAATTATAAATTGTTTTTGCTGTTTTACAGGAAGGGCTCACACCACTTTTGCTTGCTATAAAAGAAAACAAACAGCCAATGGTGGAATTTTTAGTACAGAAAGGAGCAAATATACATGGAGTTGACAAGGTGAAAAGGTACAGTAGTTCCTTCTTTTCTTTTAAACTTTAATATTGTTCTAGAGTGGCAACAATTACTCAAGTCAGAAATAGTCAATTAATAAGATTATCATATAATTATTGGAATATAGTGAAAAATAACATAAATCATCACGTAGGAAGAAAAGCAATTATTCAGACTGAGCAACATGAAGAACAACATACAGAAGGATTCATATTCCCTTATAATATTGACTGATGTTTGTTATTTGAAATCTGATTTTTTTGATTTCATGATTTTATATTAGCTAAAGGAGTTTCATATTAGTTTTATTAGCTTTATAAAGTGTGTACTTTAATTCTTTTGCTTGACGGACTCAGTATTGAATATATTGACCCTTTGTAGTGTTTATTAAACACTGCTATTATATACTTTTCCCTTAAAAATGCTTATTAAACATAAGTAGGAGTTGAAAATCATTTTGTCTTTGGATGACTCTTTGCTTTCTTTTGGTGTTAGATTATCCCTAAATCATTAATAATTGCTATTACTTGACACTGTGGGTTCATCAGTTTTTTTCTTTTTCATTTCTTGTTGGGTTTTTTTTGGCTGCTGGCCAGTACAGGGGTCCAAACACTTGACCTTGGTGTTATAATACCATGCTGTAATCAACTGAGCTAACCAGCCAACCCTGCCTTTCTTTTTTTATGTTTCTGTTTTTTTCCCCCTCAGCTGGCCAGTGCAAGGATCTGAATTCTTTTTCATTTCTAGTATATTTTAATGTTTTTATTTTTAATGGTATGGGCAGAGAGAAGATAGATTACTTTAACTGGATAAACTTTTTCTTTAATGAAGATAAGTCATAGGTGAGTGATAAAGAACAAAGAGGTAGGCTTTAGATGCACAGAAGACTGGATTTAATTCCTAGCTTTCCCACTTGGTAGGATGTGACCTTGGGAACATTACTTATCACCAACTATGTTTTCTGATGTGAAAAGTAGGATAATAATGTATTCTTCAATGGTGGTTGTAAGTCAGTAAGATTATATATGTAGCATTTAATTACGTGCCCAATACATGCTTGTCAGCATCCTTAACTGAAACTACTATGACTACTATTATTACCATTATTAATAGTATTGTTTTAAGACTGGAAATAGCTTTACCTATCTGACCCCTAGCTGACTTTGAATCACAATGTATTATATTAGAGTAGGGAAAAAAAGGAGAATATTCCATTTAAATCCTTATCTACTTCAAATAAGTGACCTCAGCATAGTTTGTCGTCCATCAGAGGACTTTCAGTTAGCACTTTCTACTACGTAATACCCCAGTGGGACAACGAGGCCTCCTTTTTGTCCCTTCCTTTTAGCCTTTGAGGTGATTTACAAAGGTGAATACCAAAGATGCTTATCTCTGTTAGTATGTGTAAATGGCCAATTCTACACAGACGGGCATGAGATTAAATTGGTAAAATATGGCAAATTAGTTGTTTAAATACCTTTTTTAAAGTTCATAAGGGTGAAGTTCTCTCTGTGTTATTTTATTACAGCCCTCATGCTTGCTGTAATTATGAATCAACTAATATAGTTAGTCTTCTTCTTGAGCAAGGTATTGATGCCTTTTCTAAAGATAACTTAGAATGGACTACAGAAGAATATGCTGTTACTAGTGGTTCTAATATGTCAGTTTTTGCATTAAAATGCCAGTTAACACTAAATTGAGGTTTAAAGTACTTATAACTATCACATCTTCTACATCAGGTGAGATTTCATAGCTTGGTTCAGCTAGTTTTGAAATAGCAATGAGTTAGACCGCTTCATCAGCCAGAAACCAAGCAAAAGGCTGGACTAGTTAGAAGTAGCAATGGGTGTGGTATTCTTTATCTCAGGACTTTTAAGACCTTTATCTTTAGGGATACCAATGTTATCCATTTCATTTCGAGTATAATTGCTATGCATGGGGTACAAATAGTTTCACATGTTTGATTTTCCTAATTGGTTATTTGGGTCTTGAAATGTCCAGTTTAACAGTAAATCTTCTACTTTTCTTGGTGGCTATCTCCTACACCCTCCTCCTTGAATTTTCCAAGAATCTATGGGGTTCCCTAAGTCCAAGGAGGAGAATCCACTTTCACAAGTCAGACTGAGGGGGAGAAAAGGACATTCAAATCATTCTGTTGTTTCTGTTGATTCTGTTGCTGCAGTGTTGCTATTGAAACTAGTCCTGCAGTCCAGTAATGATTGACCTTTGCCACCACGATGCCCTTACTGATCCAGATCCCTCAGTCTTCATGATGATCAATATTTAGACTCCAGAGTTACAGCTTTCTTTAGTTAACATATATATGCTTATGTGATCAGCCATTGTTCCCAAAGCACCAGCTTCCTGCTCTGGCAGCTGGGCTTCCTAGCTTTAGCCACATACATAGTGAGTGGAGGGACCCTCCCCCTGATACTCAAAATCTCGTGCAGAGCCCTTATCTTAGCCTAGACCTTCATGGTGAGTTATCCTTTGAGGTCCTTGTTTGTGTTTTCTCCTCACAGATATTAGTTGGGATTGTTCTAAATTGTCAGAGAGATTCAAATGATGTTGCAGGAAGAGAGCAGTTTCCTTTCTTCTTTGCTATCAGATCTGTACCCCATAGCCCTTTTAGATCGTGTGTAGTACATTTTCTTAGGTTGTGGAAGGTCCTATATTGTCCTTCTGCAGAGTAGTCGATGCCAACTTACTGTTGGGCCCTCAAGTGATCTGTCTGCTATAATAATGAAAATCTCTCAAGCTAATTGCATCTCTACCTCAAGTTTTCAAAATACTTTCAAATTCTGCCTCATAAAGAAGTGATTCAGTAGAATTCTCTGAATTTAAAGTAGGTTAGTTGGATTTAACAGAGCTAAGCCCCATCCATGACTCTTCAGTATCCATGCATAAAAGTAGGGTTTTGTGTTCACTTCGGCAGCACCTGCACTAAAATTGGAATGATACAGAGAAGACTGGCATGGTCTGTGTGCAAGGATGACACGTAAATTTGTGAAACATTCCATATTTTGTGCAGTCCCCCGAAGGTTATTTGAGTATTTGCTGACTAGCTCCAAGAAAACAGTGTGAGTCAAAATGGGTGATACCCGATATTGCAATTAGGATTTTTACTACAAAAATATTCGTGAGAGGTGATCTATGAAATGAGAACGAAGCTGAGTTACACATGGAATGTTGTGTGCTAATATGTCCTTAGTACACATCTTGGAAATGAGAAATGTTAATTGTGTTGCCTGTGTTCAACTTAAAAACATAGTAAATAAATGTATAGTTTTTTGTCCTCTAAGTTAGTTGGAGATGAACATGGAGTTTAAGCATCATTCTAAGAAAGATCTACTGGTTCAGAGTTTGAGTAGATAGAGAAGGAATAGCAGTAGTCCAAGCCAGGTCTTGACATCTATTAGTTTTCTTCCCTTAGTGTGATTGATTAACTCACTATTAGGGGACTATTATGTTATCTTGTTTAATGAGACAATATATTTATAAATAAATTTAGTTATAAATTATAAAACAGCTGAGATGCTCTGAATTATAATCTGCAAAGGACAGAATAGCTAACATCCAAAATTAGGACTTAATAACATTTTCTGAAAACTGCAACATTAGAATATTAGAACCTATGAGAAAATACATCTTGGGTTTTATTTGGGATTCCAAAATGATTTCAGCAATAAAGTTCACAAACAAATCATTTAATTACTTCACTATTTCCCTGAGTATTTAAAAAATATTATCTTATTAAATCTTTATAACAATCTAGTGAAATAAGGCAGTAAAATCCTTGTTTTTTAACAGAAACATTGAGCCTATGAGAAGTGACTTGTCCACGAACAAATATCTATTGGTTACAGAGCTAGAATTTTTCCTGAATTCAGGACACTTTCCATTATGTCCAGCTAACTCTAGTTAATTTATTGCATTATACTGCTCTCAGTTCGTGACTACTTCACCCTACTTTTTTTCTTCTTTAATTATAAGCTTAATAAAAAGTTTGTAGAGCTTACAAATTTGAAGTATATGGCATAATTAAAGTTCTGATAGTTGCTCTGATATTGTCTGAAGTACTCTAAGACTATATTTGGTAAATATTTTTCCTATTAGTATTTGTATTAGTCCATTTCTGTTGCTTATAATAGAAATACCTGAAACTGGATAATTTGTAAAGAAACAGTATTTATTGCTTATAGTTTCAGAGGCTGGGAAGTCCAAATCCAGGTAATACGTCTGGTGAGGGTCTTGTTGGTGGTGATGCTACAGTGACGCAGGGTATCCCATGGTGGATGGTTGGCAAGAGAGAGAGCTTCTCTTGCACTCTCCTTTTAAAGCCATCAGAACCATGCCCATGACGACCACTAAACCATCAGTGGATTAATTCATTCCCTAGGGCATAGTGTTCATAATCTAATCACCTCTTAAAAGCCCCACCTTTCAATTACCACAATAGTATTTTCCAGCCTCTTAACACTGTCACATTGGGGTGAAGTCTCAATGAGCTTTGGGGGGACATCCAATCCACAGCAGTATTAAAATGATAATTTTATTTATCATGTTTTTTTCATACATAGTGATTGCCGACTAATTTCTAAATATAAAGAAGATCAGCAACTTAAAGATTCTTCTCAAAATAGCAATCCAGGTAAGATTTCTGATAGAGAATTGATCTTTGTGGTCCTACCATGGATACAAAAAGTATGAGTAAGGAAGTTTTTATTACAAAAGAGCAGTTTAAAAAAAATTAATGTGTACATTACATGTATACTTTTTCTTAATATTTTTCTTAATCTAGTATTCAGAATTATTTAAGAAGTTAATTGTAGGGGAAGAAGATATAACAACCACAATTATTTGAAGTTGATACAACAAACAAACAGAAAGGACATGGTTGGGGGGGAGGGGGAGAGGGAGAAGGGAGGGAGGTTTTGGTGATGGGGAGCATTAATCAGCTACAATGTATATCGACAAAATAAAATTAAAAAAAAAAAATAAAAAAAATAAAAACTTCAGCCCAGCAAAAAAAATAAATAAATAAAAAAAATAAATAAAAAAAAAAAAAAAAAAAAAAAGAAGTTAATTGTAGGTTATTTATGATCTGAAGCAGTATTGTCTGAAAAAAACTTCTTTATTTAATTATGGCTCCCAAAATCCTCTATGATATTTTTGTATAAGTGAGAAAAAACATTTTTAAGTTAGTATGTTGTATGTTGCCTCTGTTATCACATTATTACCAGTTGGGCTTGTCATAAAAATAGATCTTTAATTTTTACAATAAATGGAATGTATTTAGTAAACAAATACCAATTATTACATAGTAATATGTGTCACTAGAAAAGTAACTGTCTTTAAAACTGGGAGCTCAACAATATGGTTTCTGGTACCATAAACAAATGGCAATAAGAATTACAAAACTTAGCCAATGTGCACCAATACCAAGGTAGATTGTTTTTTGAAAATACCTTCTGATTACAGAAGTTAGAAAAGCAATTCCTCATTGAGAAGCACAGGTTATGTTACATATTCTTATACCAATAAGGCCTCCCTATTATCGACTTCATTCCTGAGAAGTTTAAACCAAATGAGTTATATTTACTTTATTAGAACAAGATGTTTTCTTCTGTCTGTTGGATAATTGACATGATAACAGTAATTTTGTTAGAACAAGATATCCTGTTACCATTAGCCAAAAGATTATTGTAATATGGTATAAAGAAGGGATCAATTGTGAAACTTTTTCTATAAAGAGTCAGTAAATATTTTAGGTCATGTGGTCTCTGTCACATCAATGCAACACTGCCATTGTAGTGTGAAAGCCGTCATTGATAATATGTAAGCAAATAGGCATGACTGTGCTCCATAAAACTTTATTTGTAAAACCAAATGTCCAGCCTAATTTTGCCAGTGGGCTGTAATTTGCTTACCCTTCCTATAGAGGATAGTTGTCAGGTAACCACGTACAGAGTCTGGGAGACAAAGAAAGCTTTTGCAGTAGTCAAAGTCATAGCTTCCTTGATACCAGTCCTATTAGTCTATTGTGAAGTTTTCACCCATCCATGGTGAAATAAAGTTAGGAAGCTCAGTTCATTCTTTTAAAAATGTTGGTGTTTTTCTTGGTGTTATGCTGTTTTCATTTATTTTGCTTTAAAAAATTTTAGGACATAACAATAATAGTAGTGGGTTTGTTTTTTTTTTTTTCCCCTGTGAAAGCCATCAGTTAAGAGCCCATGTTTAACTAGGACAGTGTCAGTGGAAATATAAAGCAGAGGTAGAAAACAGGTATAGTTAATATGATTCAGTGATTTTTGAATGTAAAAAGTTAGAGGGCAGAGAGAGATCTAAGATGATTCACAGGTTATGCTCTAATGTTTAAACTGGGCATGAGGAATGAGTAGGAAATTGTCAGATGAGTAGAGAAGAGCAGCAGGTGAACAGGGAAGACTCACTTTCTTCTATATACATGTTATGTTTAGTAGAATATTCACATGTATTCAGTAACTAATTATATAATAGGCATTTCTAGCTAGAGGAAAGAAAAATTCTAAGGTTGGAGATGCAGGCTTGGAATAATCTTATTATCCTTCTAATTATTAGGCAAAGTCATTGGTCTGAATGAGCTTGTTCATGGTGGGGAATGTGTAGAATGAGAAGATGGCCAGTGACAAAATCATGGGAATATCAACATTTAAGGGGTGGACTGAGCAGAGTTAGTAAAGAAGACTGAGCAGTAGCTAGAGAAAGTAGGAGAGGAATCAGAGAAAGTGATGTTGCAAAAAAAAAAAAAATTGTTAGAATTTCGAGGAGGGAGTATCAATTCTATCAAGTAAGGTTAGTGAAAAGTTATAATATGCAGGATATATTAGTTCTCAGTATTTTGGTAATTCTGGTGATGTCAGTAGAAAAGTTAGTACCTGACTACATTTGTTAGTGCTATCTCTCTTAATCCTTTTTCATTTGCCTTCTTCTGATATGTCTGTTTTTACTACTTCTTTTTGAAATTCCTCCCTAAGGAACATTGTCTTGGAAACTACTACTATTAGAACATATTACTAGCATATGTATGTTTGACAGATGTGTATATTTCCTTCAAAGATAATTAGCTACCTATCCTAAAGTTAATCTGGTGTTCTGTTAGTTTCTTATGATAAACTTTAATATCTGTAGTACAGTGACAGTGTTACTGATGATTGTATGCCAAGATTTTAAATCCAGAAAGTGTCTTCTGGATTGTCAAGTACAAATTAAGTTTTTTGTTTTCTTTTGTTTTTGTGGCTGGCTGGTATGGGGATCCCAACCCTTTACCTTGGTGTTAACAGCACCATGCTCTCCCAAGTAAACTAACCCGCCAGCTGCCCCCAAATTAAGTTTAACTGGTATAGTTTTAATGTGAAGTGCTTTTAATGGTGTTATATTTCTTCAGAAATTGGTGATCTGTGTGTTATCTAGAATATGTGATCAATTGGATCACAACACTTTTTACCATTTATATATAAGATAACTAACTTTTTTCCTTCCAAATAAGTTAAAAGTCCTATTATCCTTACTGATCAAATCCACTATTTGGGGGGTGGAGTGGATAACTTATCCTATATTTTGAATACAATTTTTTTGACTTTTTGATTTGTTTTGCTAAGAACTGCTTAAATAGGTGAACTGTGTTTTAGGTGTATAAAGAAATTAAGAAAAAGATTAGAAACAAATAGAAGGAACTCTATTTATATTCTATAATAGAAGGAACATTATTATACTATATACAATGACAATATGTTTTTCTAAAAGTATCCCCCTCCCCCAAATAAAGTATCCCAGTTACCTGACTGATGCATAAGTATTATACATGTTGCTTTGCCTCCCACGGATTTGTCACCCATTTTCCCCTGGGTGACGAAGCCACCAAAGATTACTCAAAGCCCAACTCTTCTGAGCAGTAAGAAGCCCCGAAAGGGGTTAATCTCCCAGAACCCTTAAGATAGAGGCATTCCTTCTGTTTGGGAAATTAACCCTGAATTGGGGTTCTCCCTGCATTTATTCTCCAAATGAGGAAGTTACAGGAAGAGAACATAGGTGGGGTTTTTGCTAAGTATGGTTTAACAAGTTTAACAATAGAAGCTGGTAACATTCAGTAAAACAAACAAGGTGATGTTCCATAATGCAAGTTGCAAGAAGTTAAGTCAATCTACCAACAAAAGCTTGATTTTAGCAAACATTCTCTCTCCTTACAGCAATTTCCTAGTACCTTTACATATTAGTCAGTAACCTGTCTTTGAGCCAGCAACCTTGCTGTGTTACAATTCTTTATCTTACAACAGAGACTATAGCCTGGGGGAAATTTCCTGTCTTTTGCAAGATTAACATTTGAAACTGCAAGGCTTTGGAAAACCAGGCCCTGTGAAATACATTTGCTTTATGTATACTCTGCATATACAAAGGAATTAAACCCTGCTGAATTGGAGAAAAGTGACTTCATTTCCTTTACAGAAACTTTCATACTATAGAATATATTGTTAATCATGAAGATTCTCTTCTTTTATTCTGGTGAAAATAGGATTTTTGCTTGTTTCACATTATTTTCTGACATCATTTATTTCATCTATCCCTTTTATGCATTTATTCAAATACATATAGAAATACAGGAATCGCCAAGGCAAATATTAAGAAAAACAGGTTAGGGAAAGGTATTCTATGAAATAACTTTCCGAGTATAGTCACATATAACACATGAACTCAAATAGTAAAAATTGCATATAATGCAACTGTGTGGGGGTTCCCAGGACCACCCCCAGGTGTGGTGATTCACTGGAAGGACTCACAGGACTCACCAGAGTCATACTCATGGATTTATTACAGTGGAGAAGATACAAAGCAAAATTAGCAAAGGGAGTAGGTGCACGGAGCGAAGTCTGGAGTAAACAAAGCACAAGCTTCCAAGAGTCCTCTCCTGTGGAGTTACCAGGATGTGCTTAATTCTCCCATGGCAACACATGTGCAATGTTGTCTGCCAGTGCCAGGGTGTCATTAGACACTTAGTACCTACCTTTTTTTTTTAATGGCGGCTAGTCACCTAGGCATCCCCTCCCTCTGATGTACCAAATTTCCAGACTCCCAGAAGGAAAGCAGCTGTTCAGAGTAAACCACAGTGTTTGTTCATGCAGTTTAGGCACAGTGAACCACTCTCTTATTACTTAGTAAATGATGGGAACCCTCCCAAATCCCAGTTCCCAAATGCCAGCCAAGGGCTAGCCTTGCAAGCAGGCCTTTTACAGAATAGCAGACTCATGCCTGCTGTATGAAGTCTTTTCTGCATAGCAGTTACAGCCCCAGCTTAATGTGTATTGTCTTAAAGTTTTATTTTAATAGCAAATAATAAAATGACATAACATAACATGGTACTGGTTTCAGTTGAATCATCCATATTAAGTTGCAGTGCTGGTTACTTTTTTGACTTTTGGTGAATATTTAACAGATATTTGTACATAAATTACTATGGCAATATTAGATAATTATAATCTGTCCTTCTTATCTGATTAACATCTCAGTAAAATTGTTAGATAATAGGCGTAATGATTTCTGATTTAAAATTAGAATAACAGTTGTCTTTTATTTCAATATATGGATGGTCAGTTTTAATTCATATTGTGTTATATCCTTGTTTCTAATTATAAAACAAGATAAAATATTCAACCATTTTTATCAATTATTTTCTTGCCTAAGTATGCAATTAAAACTATTTGCTGTATGTATTTTTATATAATTCAGTCTGGGAGAATAATACTTACATTCTGTTACTTTGATCTTTAATTATCTCCAATTGTCAAGGTGACTGTCTTGCTGTAATATATGGAAAAAGCAGGTCGAGTCAATATCTTTGTTTTAATAAGTAACTTTATGTTTTAGAACAGTTTTATGTTTACAGCAAAATTGAGAGGAAGGTAAAGAGATTTCCCGTATGCCTGGTGCCCCTCCCCACACGCATAGCTCCATCATCAATATCCCCCAGAAGAGTGGTACATTTCTTATTACAGCTGATGAACCTGCATTGCCACATTAATATCACTAAAGTCTTAGTTTCCATTAGGGCTCACTCTTGGTGTTGTACATTCTATGGGTTTGGACAAATATATGATGACATGTATCTACCATTGTAGTATCATACAGAGAATAGTTTCACCGGCCTAAAAATTCTCTGTGTTCTTCCTATTCATCCCTCCCTCCCCCAGGCCCCTTGTCTTTTTACTGTCTCCATAGTTTTTCTTTTTCCAGAATAACTATATAGCTGGAAGAATGTGGTGGACATATTTTTGAATGTTTAAAAACATTAAAGTTCCAAGGTAATTTCTATAGACATTTGGGGAGAGCTGAGAAAAATGACATCATGCAGTAGTACACAGCACTAACTGGACCGTCACACTAGGTGAGGCGGGTCCAGAAAGACTCTCTAGCAATGGAAGGTAACAATCTCACAAGGCTGCAGTTGACAAAACTGGAATCACAAAGTCGTTCATACTTACCTTGCAATTAGAAATAAGACCAGAGAGTGAATAGTGTACATGAATCAATATGTTGGTCACAGATTCTTTTCTTTTGAGGGAAGAATATGAAAACAGTCTGTGTTATTGTAGCATGGCTGACCTTCTACATCTGCATTCTCTGTCATGAGAAATGCCAAGACAGTCACACAGTTTTGCTTTAAATAAAGTGAAAAAGAATTTTTTCTTCTCCTACTAGGGAGAGGGACAACTCTTGGCACATTCTGGTAGTTCGAGTGAGTTGATGGTTTGCTTTGTATATTATTTTCATAACATATAGTACTCCCTGGCAACTTGTCACCATCTCTCCAGTGTTTCTTCTTCAGCTGCTCTGTGAATATGAGGTACTATTCAGAGTGGATATGCTCCTAAGGGAGTGATGTTTCCAGTGTGTTTTTTTTTCCAGGGGAGGTAAAGTGGTAGGTGAATTTGAGCCTTGTTTGCAACAACATAGGGTAGAGAAAATAGCTAGAACTAAGTGAGCTTACTGGCATCTTCTCCAGAAGAGGAGTACCAAGAGGAAATACATTGATCTCTTTTAAGTTCTTCTGTACTGGCAACTGGAAGGTCTTTGCAAGGGTCCTTGTCCCTGGTCTGTTTCCCGTGTTTTGCCATGCGGTGAAGTACTGTTCCCATAGACCTAGCTTCCTTGTGAGAGGGTGTTTCATTCTAAACTGAAGAGCTGAAGAAACTGTGTTGTGTCACAACAAAATAAGTATACTGTCTTCTAACTGCTCTTAATGCTATTAGTCCAGAAAAATCATGCTATTGGCATCTGGCACTGTCAGCTTATGATTTTGATTCTGCTACTTATCCCATTTTCTGTCAGTTTGATAGGGTTCACTAAAGATTATGGTCATTCTACTGAGCAGTTAGCTTGTAGGTATCAAAGTTTGATAAATTCCATTTTTCTTTCTTGCTTTTGATAAATACAAAGGAAGGGAAGTATGAGTTTTAATGCTTTAATTGCCTACCAGTGGTATAATTAATATTCATTTCAGTATGGTCTTCGGGTATGGTCCAAAGGAATACTTTGTAACAAAGCATCAAAGTCTTATAATTTTAATATTCTGTACTTATCTATTGTTGATTTAAAATGTATTTTACTTTTTCTTTAATAGAGAATGAGAGTTCTGAAGATGACTCTTTAAGCAGGTAGGATTTTACAGATTTTTAAAAAACTATATGTTAATTAAGGGAATGCAGAGAAAAGAAACTAATATTGTTGAGTGTTTTACTATGGGCTAGACACCAATTATGTGCTTAATATTTGTTATCTCTTATAGTCATCACGACAGCTTTGCAAAGTTTCTGTGCTATTATAACCTAGTAATTAGGCACCTGTGGTTCAGAGACATTGATTAATTGGTTCATGATCCCTTAGTTAACATGTAGCTAACCAATTATTTGACCATCTGCCTGCCAGAGTCCCAAATCCATTCTCTTGCCCATCAGCATAGGGACCTGTCTAGACTGGGATCAAGACCCAGGTTCAGATCAGATCAGTTCAGAAAATCAAATTTAGTTATGTGTTAACTCTGATTTAGAGGTTTTCTAAGAAGGCTGATTAGTCTAAGAGTTTGTCCTAATATATTTGACAATTATGGTGGTAATGAGTACCCTTGTTTTTCCCATCAAATTTTTTAGGGCAGATCTCACTGAGCTGTGGCCACAGGAACATAGATATTCTATGAGCAAAAGATCAGGCAAATCCTAGAGAGGAATTGTTTTACTCTAAGTGAAGAATATCCATATGTAGACCACGTTATGTTGATTACATTGAGCACCTATTTAGAGGATATTTCTAATTAATTTTTTTACTTACTGACTTTTCAGTCTGGTTTTCCCTTCAGTCTGTTACCCATGCCTGCCTCTTCAGTTCCCTGAAGTTTTTTCTTTTTTTCCAGATTCTTTTTTCTTCTTTCATGACTTTTCTGTAGTCTTTTACTGATTTTTTAAACTTTCTTCTCTGCCTTTCTTGGTGTTTCCTTTATTCTATTTTTTCCATTTCTGCCAGCTAAGTATTCCCCATTTTTCTCTAGACAGAATCAAAAGTTTCTAGATTTTTTAAGATTTTTTTTTTTTTTAAAGATGACTGGTAAGGGGATCTTAACCCTTGGCTTGGTGTTGTCAGCACCATGCTCAGCCAGTGAGCAAACCAGCCATCCCTATATAGGATCCGAACCCGTGGCCTTGGTGTTATCAGCACCACACTCTCCCGAGTGAGCCACGGGCTGGCCCAAGATTTTTTAAGATTTTAAGGAATCTTAGAGACTAACCAAAACACTCTCTAGTATTTCTGTGTAAAACCTGTGTTTTACATCCTGGTTGTTCCGATGGAGAACCTGAAACTAAAAGAAATTAAAGTGATTTATGTGGCTATAGTAACTGCAGAAGTGAGATTTGAACTGAGGTTTCTTAATTCTAAGCCCAGTAGTCTTTGCATTTTTCATCCTGTAGGTGAGTGTTTTGCTCATAGAAAGGGGAGTGGGTCTAGTGAACCCAATGGAAGAGGATAAGAATGGAATTAGCAGAGGAGGGATCAAGTTTGAAAAGGAACAATACTAGGTTGGATAGGAATAAGGGTTTTAGAAAAGAGATCAAAGTCTTGGCATTTGTTATAAGTGTGATAAAGGTAAATTACAGGAAAAAAGGACACAGGATATTGGGAGTTATCTAGAAAGGCATATTAAAATAGGAGGTTCAAGGGAGTCGTGAATGGGTTGCTGCTTTTTTGTGTTTGTTTAATTGGAGGAACTGACAAACTTTAAGGTTTCTATCACAGTTGTTAAAATAATTTGAGCCACTGGGAAGAGTCTCGACAGCAGACAGGAATGTGGTATCATCTACTTCCACTCCAATTTACAGAGGAGGGTTAGTACTTGAGCACTGGGGGCCTGGAGGTTGCCCAACTGCATAGATCTGTACCCCAAGGCAGGACTCTCCTCACCTCCATCTCTTTTCCCAGTTCACTGATGTCCTTCCCATGTACATATTGGATAGGGTAGGCGTAAGATTGGCTGGTAAAAATCAGTCATGGAGCTTCAGTTGGGTAGTTGTAACATACCTATGCAGGGGTAGAAGACTGAGACTCCATTTAGCTTGTTTTCCAGGAACAGGGAAATAGAGAGCTCCTAACTGGGTTATCTGAGCCCATCCTTGTTTCAGGAATCTGTGCCTTCATTGGCTGAAGATGTAAAGATTGGAGAGCCCTGCAAAAGAGGGATCTGGGAGGAGGAGCCCATAGGAAGGAAGATATTTAGGTAGTAATTAGGGAAACAGAGGTAGGACTACCACGACTCTGAATAAGGCAGGACCTATATAGGGAAAACAATTGGATTTTATAATTTGTAATGTTTTACTCTCTTTGGGAAGATTATTCCCAATAACAAGGTGTACATTTGTTCTTAACGTAGGCACATTTAGCTTTCACACATTTCAGGGGATCCCCTGTACTGTTTTAGTGTTACTGGCATCCACATCCTGCTCTTCTATGCTCAGAAACAAAAGACTCGTCAGTCCCGAATGTTGGTGTGAGGCAGGAAGTTTATAATCAGATGTCTGAGGAGACAGACCAGAACTGTCTCCCTGCTTTAGGGTTTCAGGGGGCTTTTAAAGAGGAGCTGAGGGAATGGAATGTGGGAAATGAAAAGCAGGAGGGAGGAGGACATGCAAGAGGCCAGGTGTAGTCTCACCAAGGCTCGTTTTGTTTCTGCTGCTGTCCTTGCTGGTATCTCATGGTCCTGCTGGAGGGGTGGAATCAGTATACCTTTACTGATATCTTCCTTGGTTTCCCAGGGTCTGGATATATGTGCAAGTCTGCAGCTCCAGGCCAGCTGGAAAACAACTTTGCCTTCATGTAAATAGTGTCATCTTCCTGTATAACCAAGGTCCAGAACGTCAAATAACCATGGGAAAAGAGGGAACTCAGAGAAATCCATGCCAAGAAGAAAACCTGTATCTTTTAAAAATCTTTTAGAGCCCATGTGATTTGAGGTCCCAACATGGCTTCAGTCCTGCTCACTCCAATATTAGGGTAAAGGGAAGCAATGGGGCCTTCCTAATAAGTGGTTTCCATGCTGAAGAACCAAGCCTGCCATTTTTGAGTTACATAGATTAGTCTTTGAACTAAAGATAGACAATAGAAAAGGGACAGTGTATCTTTCTACCTTGTTTTATGCAATCGTGTTTGTTCCAATTCAGGTAACAAAAGTTATATCAGCCATTAATTGGATTTTCAGGTTAGCCTTCAGGACAGACAATTTGTGAAGACAGATTATTCTTAGGTTCTACCAATATATTGGCTGTTGCTCTTTGTTATGGAACTAAAAGTGAGCCTTCATTGAATATCTCATACATTGGGAGAGGTAGAGGCAGAAATAATATGTAAAAGCTTTTTTAAAACAGAGGTCAAATATTTATAATATCAAGAAATATCATTTAACATACAGATAGCCAACCTTTCAACAGATTTTTTTTTTTTTTTTTAAATGAGCTCACTCATTTTTATTGTCTGTTTTTCCTCTAAAGGCTTTCTGACAAACCTGGTCCTGATGATTCATGGCCTTCATCAATTGATGACTTAGATTTTGATACTGAGGTAAAGTGCTTTCTTGTGAAATTAATTTTCTTGCTCTGAATTTAGTTTAGAATTTAGTAGTCTTCTACCTATCGTTGTTTTATGTGTGCAATAGAAATTTGGTCAGAGGAAAACCATGTTATAGAAATATGACTAGTTGGTTTTTTGTTTTACTTTGATAAATACCAGAGGATTGGTAAATACTTTGAAGTAGTTGGGGCTGAAAAAAAGAATGAGCTAGAAAATACATAATGGCAGGAAGGTTATATTAGGAAAAGCTTTCCCACAATAGAGGAATATGAAATTTAGTCAAGGATTATTTGGATAAGAATTCTTTTTTTTTTTTTTTTTGGATAAGAATTCTTATTGTGACTTTTAAATCATACTAGTATGACTTTGTAATACTCATGCCTAAATAAATCTTTAGTGGATCTAATTAGTTATAGTAATCATGGAATCTCCCTGTTGACTTTCAGTTCCAAAACTGTGTAGAACATAGCATATAGTTTTCTTTTTTCTTGGATATTTTTTATTTTGGTGTTATATAGTTTTTAGGAGAGATTTTTCTCTGTTTCTAGCCTTGGTTCTTTTTTTGGGCTAAAATAATATTAGAAATTGTGGAAATTTAGAAATTTAAGTTCTCTTTCTCAAAATCTATTACAAAGGGATTCCATTGTATTTTCTAAGTCATTCCCTTAAGAGAACTTGTATATTTAAAACTCTTCATCTAATTGAAGAATACATGTTTTGCCCCAAGTAATAACCAGTTCTAGAAGCAGAGACTCTTAATAACCATATGGTAAAACTTTAATTTCAGAATTTTTTTGCATTGAAGTATTAAAAAAAAATCACCAGAAGTCCATATATCACATTCTAAAGTTTCAAATTTCATAAGTTTTTGTATTTAGTTATTTAAATATTTATTTTAAAGCTCCTGAATCACTATGACGTACTAGAGATTAGGAAACATATGTGTGTATATCCTGGAGCACCTAGAATAAGGTCTTGCATGTAAGACACATTTTAATGTTTTTGAATGTGAATAAATGAAGAGACAAATGAATCTCTATATAATGGAGAGTTACAAGCTGTAAGAGAGAAAGACACATACTGTCTTTCCTCTGCTGTCACAGCATAATTATCAGCACATAAGACTGACTTCTGTGACCAAATGTGTGGGGATTTCTCCCCAGCAGCAAGCAAGTTCAGCAGCAGATACCAGCTGGGTGTCCTGCAGTTCAGTTCTGACACTGTGTACCTGGAGAGCGTCAGATCTCACAGGTTGAGGGCTCAGTCCCCAAGACTGCCCTCCCACACTTCTGAGATGCCAGTTACACTCTCCAGGTTGTTTTATGTGTGCTTCTGACTGACTGGATATAAATTGGGGTTCCAACAACACCTTCTTTAGGTTGGACTACTTTGCTGAGTGGGTCACAGAACTCACAGAAAACATTTCTTCAGTCCATCTCTGTCTCCATTGTCAGCATATTGTATACATTTTTTATTTAGTAGCTATGTGTTGTTTTCATTCAACAGTCATTGCCCCACAAGGTTTATTCCTGATTTTTTTCTCTCTTTTGGAAGGAGCTAAATTTCCACAATGATTTCTCTATAGTTTTTGACTGAGTATAAACAATTTACACTGTTTGCAATTCCAACACATCTCAACAAGATACTACTAAAAACTAAACTCTCATATTTTCTCCCATAAGAGGTAATTTATGCAAATATAAATCATGCCAGCACGTTTCACAATATAACAAGTAATTCATTTAAGATTTTTATGTTACTTTTTAAAATAGCACTGTAAATTACCTAGGGATAAATTTTTATTCTGTGTTATTTCAGTTAAGAAAATAATGCATATAGGACAGGCCAGTTAGCTCATAGTCTTACAACACCAAGGTCATGGGTTTGGATCCCTGTTCTGGCCAGCTGCCAAAAAAGAACAGAAAAGAATGGATATCATGGTATTTACTTAATAATCAATTAGGGGTAAAGGAGAGTAATATTTTGGGGATATCTGGATCATCCGTCATAATCTTCATCCTATGAGAAGATGCAGAAGAATTGGGGTTTGAATCTACATCTGAGTGACTCTGAGTCACAATCTGATTGTGCTCTCTGTGTTAGATTGTATAGTAATGGTGAATATTGAAATTATTTTATTAAATTTGATTTTTGTTATTCTTAAAGCTGTTATTTTTTTTTTTCTAGAATGTTCCAAAACCAGACTTAACAAAGCTAATCAGTGCTTCTCGGCAATCCATGAAAATTCGTAAGCTATTTGAAAACTGCTTATTCTTGTGTTTTTTCATTGATTTGAAATTACAAATATTTTCATGTTCTCTTTACTTTGTTTGACTCTAGTAGAGGCAAAACATGACCTTCAGAAGCTAGAGGCTAGAACATTGTTGGAGGTCAGTAATTTTTTTTTTAAAGAAATTTATGTATTTTTTAATTGAAATGTGTTGACTGTAACATATTTATGGAGTACAGAGTTATATTTCAGTACATGTACACAATGTGTAATGATCAAATCAGGGTGGTTAGCATATTCATTACTGCAAAACTTTATCTTTTCTTTGTGATGACAACATTTGAACTGCTCTCTTCTAGACATTTGAGAACATACAATAAACTATTGTTAATTATAGATGCCTAACACTATTGTACACCAGTAGAACTTAGACTCCATTAAGGATTTCTCATAGGGCTGGTCTAGTGTGAGGAATTCCCACAGTTTTTTTTTCTTTTTGGTCTGGGAGAGACTCTATTTCTCCTTCATTTCTGAGGGATAGTTTTTCTGGGTATAGTATTCTTGGCTGGCAGTTTTTTTACTTTTAGCACTTTGAATATATCATCCCACTCTCTCCTGGCCTATCGGGTTTCTGCTAAGAAATCTGATGTTAGTCTGTTGGGTATTCCCTTATAGGTTGCTTTTCTCTTGCTATTTTTAGAATTTTCTCTTTGTCTTTGACTTTTGACAATTTGACCACAATATCTTTCAGAGAGGACCTTTTTGTGTTAAAACTGTTTGAGTATCTTTGAGCTTCCTGGATCTGGAAGTCCATATCTCTTCCAATACTTAGGAAGTTTTGAGAGATATAAGAGATTATTTCATTATAGAGGTATTTGTGACTTTTTCTTTTTCTTCCCCTTCAGGAACACCCTTAATTTAGATGTTTGTATGTTTAAAGTTGTCCCATAATCTCAAAGGCTTCCTTTCTTTTTTTTCTTTGTCTGACTTATTTTGAAAAACACCTTTTGAAGTTAAGTAATTCTTTTTTCTGCTCGATCTAGCCTCTTGCTTAGGCTTTCAGTTGTATTTTTTATTTCATTTAATGCATTTTTCAGTGCCAAGATTTCTGCTTGGTTTTTTTTTATGATATCTGTCTCTGTTGAATTTCTCCTTCAGATCATTGGTTTTTCTCATTTCATTATGTTGTCTGCTTTTTCTTGCATCTCATTGAATTTCCTTTAGATTATTATTTGGAATTCCTTTTCAGGCAGATTTTCTTGTCTTTGGGGTCTGGCACTCAAGAATTCTTACATTCTTTTGGGGTTGTCATGTTTCTCTGTTTTTTCATGTTTCTTATATCCCTACATTGATGTCTGGGTGTCTGGTGGAACAGTCACTTCTAGTTTTCTGGAGTAGCATTTGAAGGGAGAGTGTCTTTCCTGTGGATGTGTTCTGTAGTGTCAATGGGTAGAGTGTTTTAGGTTTGCTTCTGGTGGAACACAGTAGAGTAATCTGTGTGTGATTTTTTTCAACTATATTCAATGTTGGAGTTGTCTGTGAGTGCCTTCATGGTGTAGGTACTGGGGCTCTCAGCAGCTCCTTGCTGGAGTGAGTGACACTGGATCGGTCACTGAGGTCATGGGTGAGGTCTCAGGCTCTTGAGAGTAGCTTTGGGGTGCTCTGCACTTCCTCAGCCAGAGTGGGTGACCCTCGGTGGGCTTACTGGTACCACAGACAGGATTGTGTACCCCTGATAGAGGCACTGGGGTGCTCTGCTGCTCCTTAGCTTAAATTGACAACTCTGGGCAGGATTGCTGGCACTGTAGCAAGGATCTTGAACTTTTAGGGAGATGATGAGGAACTTAGCAGCTTCTCAGTTGAAATGGGTGACTCTGGGTGGGGTCACTGGGGCTTTGGGCTGGGCCAGCAACCCCAAAAGAGGTGCTGGGGTGCTCTGAATCTCTTCAGCTGATGTGGGCAACACTGAACAAGGTCTCTAGGGCCATGGGTGGGACTCTGAGCCCCCAAGAGAGAAAATGGGGAGCTTTTTAGCTCCTCTGTGGAGTGGGCCACCCTGGGTAGGGTAGCTGGGGTCATGGGTGGGACCTGCTGCCTCCAAGAGAGACACTGGGGCACTTGCAGCTCTCAGCTAGAGTTAGCCACTTTGTTCAAGGTTGCTGGGGTTGTGAGCAGGTCTCTGTATCTCCAGGAGAATTGCTGGTTTGCTCTGCAGCATCCCCGCTGGAGTGGATGGCTCTAGGCAGGTTTGCTGGAGCTGTGGCAGGACTCTTTGCTCCTGGAGAGGTGCATGGGTGCTCCACTGAGTAGAGTAGGGCTGCCACCAGTGATGAAGGACTCCAGTCGGTCAGCTCTCTTGCTCTGCAAACTGTGAGCACTGACTCCTTCTGTCCTGGGGGTGGCCTCTGCACTGTGCTAGATCACCTGTTCTCAGGGGTGCAGAGTGCCATGTGGTCTAGGATGCTGGAGAAGGGGACTCAGGGCTGTGGAGATTCTGGGGTTTGGGCTCCAGTGTAAAATGCATCTGGGTGGTGGTTCTGATCACAAAATGGCAGTGTCCTGGGGACAGCCCAGGACCTGGGGAATGGGGAGGGGCTCAGTGCGAACTTCCTCTCTGGATTAATGCAGTTGCATCAGCTCCCAGCAGCTCCCCGCACTGGGCTCACAGCCTGTAAGGGCCATGCTTCCTTATAACTTGGGTTGCTGGTGCTCGTGGCATGAACAAGGTTATTCAGGATTCCCCTTGCCTATCTTTTACCTACAGTAAGAATTCTCTCCTGGCTCCAAGCTGACCCTAGTTGGATGATTTACTTGTCTTTCTGTGCTGCCACTGTACATTTCTGAACCTCAGGGAGTCTTCCTCACTCTTTTGCTGAGTTCCAGTGTTTTCTCCCAGAAATTCTGTGACTATCCACTTGTTGTTTTGGACTTTCTTTGTGTCAGAGATGACAGCTGGGTGACTCTAATTAGCCACTTCATTTGCCATGCTGTTTGTGCCCCATCCGTTTGCTCGAGTTGCCCTGTCTAGAATGGCCTTCACTCCGTCTCTCTGCACTTTGTGTTTCAAAATATGGCCCTATGTTTGCAGCATTTCTGAGTTTCCCAAGTAGACCTGACTGTTCTCCTTTGTACCCTTACTGTACTTTATTCACTTCAGTTGTAGAACTAGTGAATTATAGTTTTGATATATCTCTGCCTCTACTAGAATTTAGGGCAGAATCTGTCTTCTATTTTGTCCACCTTCTCCCAGGATAGTGCCTATAATTTGATAGACACAATAAATGTTTGTTGCCACACTGACTGACTGACTGACTGCATGAGTGCGTAAATATAATGTTTTCTGAAGTTGCTTTATTTATTTATTTATATCTTTATTTTTTTATTTTTATTTTTATTTTTTCAAAAGATGACCAGCAAGGGGATCTTAACTCTTGACTTGGTGTTGTCAGCACCACCCTCTTCCAAGTGAGCTAACTGGCCATCTCTATATAGGGATCTGGACCTGTGGCCTTGGTGTTATCAGCACCACACTCTCCCAGGTGAGCCACAGGTTGGCCCTGAAGTTGATTTTTTTTATTTTATAGGAAGGAACAACAAAGCCAACAACTGGAACAAAGGAAAATGGTATTGGTATCGAAAGTGCTCCACGAGAGCAAACAAATGACAATTTGACTTCTGTTGATGGAATGCACAACAATAATAAAAGTGGTAAGTTAGTAAATATCTATAAAAATTTTTCTGTGCTTAAATACTATTATAAAAATCCAATTAAAGTGTTTAGAACCAAATGTGATATCCATTTCTGTAAATGTTTTGCTATCTTTCTTCATACTACCAACCTCTTCCCGAAACTGCTTCAACCTCTGCAATTATTTTTTGCTATTATTTTATTTTTATTTTTTAAAAATATTCATGAATGGAAATAGACTTGTATGTGTATTTAAAATTCACAGTAATAAATATTCTCATTAATGTATCTGTGACTACATTTTATAGATATGAAGTCTGCATTAGGATTAGAAGAGGAAGATGTAGACTCACCTTGGGATTCTGAGGTACTGTGTCTTTTTATTTTTAAATATGAACATTACTAATGTTAAAAAAAAAAAGAGCATTCCTTGACTTGACTTTCTCACCTCTGCATATACCCATAAGGAATTATTTCCTTGCTTTTTTCAACCTATGGGCTAAATATATACATAGAACAATTCTGCTAATTTGCAGGATTCATTCGATCAGTATAGTATATATAGTGCAAAAAACTAAGGCTTAGAAGTCCCAGGGAATTAGTTTGGGTTCTGAAGTGAAGTTTGTCTAAAAACTAAAGAATTATTACAGGTTATCTATGGCTTAAATGTATGGTTCTATGGTATATATAGATGTGTAAAAGTCCTAATGAGATGTAGTGAGAAACAGTTTGGATTGTAGTTTTTTACAACTTGGAATTTGATAAGATAATGCCTGGGACTTGAATGTATTATTAGATTTGAATTGTCAGGTATAGATTTGCAAGGGATATTTCAGGAGAAGGAAAAGAATGGGAAAAAGTATATATGTGGGACTAAAATAACAACAATTTAGTTTAGTGTTGTTTGAATAAGTTGAAACCATTTTCGAAACTAGAATGCATTGAGTACATTCATGGCAGCCATGCTTGGTGTATCATAAGGATAAAATAATGATGACCTATGGTAAAGTGACATCTGTGGAAAGCGATAAGGAAGGGCCTGATCTCTTAGATATAAGCAGCTGCTGCATAGTGGTACCACTACTATAGTTGAAGTCAAAAGACATGTTAGTATTCTGGTTCTGTCACTTACAAGCAATGGAATCTTGGAAAAAATTATTCAACCTATGTGTATCTTGTTGGGTTTTTTTGGCAGCTGGTGGGTATGGGATCCAAACCCGTAGCCTTGGTGTTACCAGTACCACGCTCTCCCAAGTGAGCTAACCAGCTAAACCTATTTAATGTATTTGAATATCAGTGACCTGGTTCATAAAAATGGCAATAATATCTACCTGTCAGGTACATGTAATGAACAAATAGGGTAAGAAATGTGAAAATGCTTTGTAAATGTAAAATGTGTATATAAACGTAAGATAAAATGGTCACAGTGATATTCATTGACTTAGTAAATATTTTTTTAAAATCCAAGCAAACATTTATTCTGTCCCTGACCAGGGGTGGGGGGAGAAGGGGATACAGAGATCCCCCACAGGGAGGAGGGCCGGGCTCTGGCAGGAAGACAGTGACCAGGGCTGCTAGGCCCTGGGAGCATCCGTAAGGTGAGGCCAGGGGGCTGGCTTGGTTCTCAGAGGTCACAGAAGTCCAGATGGCCTGGGGAAGAGAGTTCTGGAAGCTGGCTCTCCCCAATCCCCCAAGGCAGCCCTAGCTCTCCCGTCCCATATGGCAGAGTCCAGGCTCATCCTGGGCCAGAATCTTTGGTGCTGTCTGTGTGTGGTTCCTGGGCCCCTGGCCTGGGTCTGACTGGCGTCTCACTCCCAATCCCCCACGAGGGGAGGCAGCACCAGGGCCTTCCTCCTCCAGGTGGGAGAAGGTAACCGTGCAAGTCTTCAAGATTAAAATAAAAAAAATAAAAATAACAATACAAAATAAAAAAAGACAACTCATCTCAAACCCACGACCTGCCTGCCCTACCTGTCTGTGCTAGAGAGCAGCAGAGACAAGGCAGGTCCTATTCCTGGCTCTGAAGAGCTGGGAGGGCTGCGGGCATGGGGCTGTGGGCCAGCTTTAGTAAATATTGAGGATACTTTTTTCGAAGGACAATGAAATACCAGTAGTATCAGGAAAAGAAGGGTAAGTTAGAATGGGCATGTGGATTTGTAATTTGGGATATATTAAGTTCCAGTAGACTATCACTGGAAATATCCTTTAGTAATACTGTAATTTGGCACTTAAGGTCTTCCTGATGAGATTTTAAATGCTTTGACCTTGAATAAATTTGTTATTAAACACCAGCTATGTGCTAGACGGTTAGGTACTGAATATACAAAATGAGGACTTATGCTGTTGTGGCTGGAACAGACAAACAAGTAAACAACAAACACAAGTCACTGTAAGTGCTTCATCTAAAGAAAACAGAGAATGCTAGGTTAGAGAATATTGCGGAGTTTGTATTTAGGATGGAGACAGGAGAGGGAGTGGGGAGTCTGTGGTCAGAGAAGATCCTTCTGAGTGTGACGTTTAAGCTGCCAACTAAAGGATGAGCAGCCAACCATGTGAAAGTTTAGGAGAAGGACATTGTGGACAGAGAACAATGGATCACATCTGCTTCTCATTTTGCTTTTAACATCCTGGAATGACTAGGAAGTAGGAAGTGGGGTAATCATCATCAAAATCGTTTTTATTATTATTTTGTGAAGAAAAAATGTGCATAGTGACTGACACATTTAGATGCTTAATAAATATTCTTATTCTTCCTTTGTTATTAAAGCTTGCTATACTTTTTTGAAGTTAATTTCTTAATTAGGAAAGAGTTGCATGCTGTATCAATACTTGTTTGTTTTTATTTAAACATAATGTAAAGAAAAGTTTTTCATACTACTTTGTCATTTTATTCAACCATTTTTCCTAGCGGTAAACATTTTATCAAAAAATATTTAGATTTTTCCAAACCCTTGATTAAAATGAAGCAACTTCTACAGTGTTTGTTTACACTCAGCAGGACATACTTCAAAGTTTCTTATGCCAAATATCTTATTTTAACACTAAAAAATTTCTGTGATTAGAAATCTTTGAAATGTTTAATGCTCTAAGTATTATAGCAAGTGTGCTTATTAAAGAATTTGTTTAAATGCATATTTTTTTTTAAATGTCCTCTTATTTTTGGTGGGGTATGCAAAGTAGAGTTAGGTATTTTGAAGTTAGTTCCTTGTTGAAATATGCACATAAATTAATATTTTGTCCATGAATGTGTTTCCTCTGGCTTTCCATGCTTGGTTTACAGTGTCAATATGAAGATAAAAGATAAACATCAGCTAGAGAGCATAAATGAGGTTTTTCATTGAGATATTTTGGTTTTCAATACATGCTTCTCTTACATTTAAGTCTAATTGCTTTTAAAAGAGAAAATCCAAGTGTTTTCTTAGAATGTGATTAGGAAATCTTTGTGCAACTCATTGTTGATATGTCAATTTTAAGAGTATGTCCGAGAATCTTCCACAGAAGTATGGTGGTCATTTATCTGGGGCTGAAGATCAAAGAGGAAAAAATATAGTAAATGGACAAGTAGAAGGTAAGAACTGTATTTCATAAAAAAAGTCATTTGAGGGAATTTTTACTTGAAACATGAACACTGATTTATCCTACTAGCCAAAGAAAATCACCTATTAAATGCGTAGTAAGGAAAAAGAGAAATGAAATGGTGATAAGTTGTATATCTTACCAAGTGTCAGCAACGGATTGAATGGAGAGTGCCACTAATGGAGCTCAATTATTAGTTTTGTTTGAGATACTCTAAGACCTGAGGAAAGTCAGGAAGTAAGGAAGAGGAAAGGAGTACAGAGAGAGTGCAGAGTGAGAATGGCAGCGAGTCCTGGGGTAACTGTAGAAAAAGAAGCAGGTGTGAATAACGGAGAGTGGTACAATAAAATGATTCTTTAGCAAAAGAAAGAACAGGTATTAGAAAGGTGGTAAGCATTAAAACAAGCTTCCAGTACCAAAACTTGTCAGAGAGGTCAAGCAAGAACTTCCCACTCTTCCTGTCTTCATCACTGTTGGGAAGGCAATAAGGAATGAGGTGCCTGATCATACAATGCTAAATTTTGTCTGCCTTAGATGAATATGAGCATATATGGTCAGCCATACATGTGCATAATTTAATGTTATGTAAAATATTGCTACTTCACAGGATAGTATCCTTTAGGCCAAAATAAGAGACTTGTAAAGAAGAAGAAAGCAGGACTAATAATGGAGAGGTCAGGGAAGCTATAGCCTGATTAAAAGTCCATTAGGAGGTATGACTTCTAATGAAATTTCAGTTTGGGTGTTGTAATAGAGAGGAACTAGAGTCTAGATTCCAAAAGGAGAAGCCAGGGAGCTGCTCAAACTTTAATGAATCACCTGGAGGCCTTGTTAAAAATGCACATTCTAGGGCCAGCCCATGGCTCACTTGGGAGAGTGTGGTGCAGATAACACCAAGGCCGCGGGTTTGGATCCCTATATGGGGATGGCCAGTTAGCTCACTTGGGAGAGTGTGGTGCTGACACCAAGTCAATGGTTAAGATCCGCTTACTGGTTATATATATATATATATTTAAAGTGCACATTCTGATTCAGCAGGTCTGGGATTCTCCATTTTTTTTTTTTGTCTTAAAGATGACCAGTAAGGGGATCTTAAACGCTCTCCCAAGTGAGCCATGGGCCGGCCCTTGAGATTCTACATTTTTAACAAGTTGTCAGGTGATGTTGATGCCACCTGGTCCTCAGACCGTGCTCTGAGTAGCAAGGATGTAGACTTCCCTTTAGAGAAATCTGGAAGAAGAGCCATTGGATAATAGTTCAAGACATAACAGGATCAAGGGAAAATATTATTTTACTTTTTAAAAAAAATTTTATTTTATAGCCAGAGGGGAAAGAACGTAGAGATGAAGAGATAGAAATTATAGATGTAAGATAGTATTGCTGAATAAAGAGGAAAGAAGTGGGAAAAACTCACAAAACGAATGTAAATGGGAAGAATCAAGACCATGCATCTAGAGATTACTCTTGAAGAGTAAGAGGGAAGAAGGGAGGAGAGAGAGAAGGTAGCTAGGTAATTTTGGAGGTAATGATGAAGGAACTTGGAAGGACTCATGTCAGATGACTTCATTATATTCTCATTGAAACAGCAGATTACAACATTGCTGTTCCAGAGGTTACTGGAAGCAGGAGGGAGCGCTGGAATTGGCATGAAACTGGAGCCACTCACTTCTCTTTTCTATAACTATCAGGCATCAAAGATCTATGTTGCAGTGATAATAGTTATGTGAATGAGATTAATTTCAATACAGAAGCATTGGCTGTTTTTTTAAAGATAGCTTATTTTTTGATAAGATAACTGTTTCATAAAAATACTTTGAACACTATCATGATATACCAAACCAATTTTGGAAACAAAAGAATCTATAGAGTTTATTCCTTGAATACCAAAACTGTTATCTTCAGTAAATATTGAACTGATTTTGAAATATAAAATGGTTTTAATATCTAATAATTTTGTGGCAATTAATTTTTTCCTTTTCGATAACTGTATTTTAGTATTGAAAGCTTATTATACATTATTTCTTAGATGTGTTTTATATACCTTCTTGCATGAGTGGATCAAGAAACTTTAAGATGGCTAAACTAGAGGATAGAAGATATATAGGCATACCATTAGCCCACATGGGTATGGAAAAAAAATGAATATTGTTATTAACTGTTATTCTACAAGTATATGAGTATATCTAAGCTGATCAATTTAGAATACTTCTCTGGTGAGAAATGAATCATACATTCAATTGCACTGCTACCACAACTGTGTACTTCCTAAATTACAGGGAAAATTGAAGAACATGGTAAATACTTGTAGTATAATGGTATAAATGATTCTGATGTGTTGCTTAAAGATATGCTGTTGCATTTTACTATCAGCTTTGACATTTATCCTCTCAGGCTCATGATTTGCTTCTCTCATTAAAGATCACTTTTTCTTCCCATCAATCACCATATTCATATTGGTATATGTGCACTTTTCTTTGTTATAGTCATTTGAAACATAATCTCACTTTTGAAATCTTAACTGCATGGTTTATTAAGCCTATATTCCTTTTTTTCTTCAGTATATTTCTGTCAGGTTGCTGTCCTAACCACAAAAAATCCAAATCTGAAAGTAATCATTTTTGAAGCCAAGCATGAGGATTCAGCTCCATACTAATTCTGCATGAATGTGTGGTTGGCTTTGTCATATTTACATATAATTCATTATATGTCCCTTTTGCTTTTCAGAGTCTCCTGAGAAATATCCTTACTTGAAGGTAATAATTTGTATATTTTTATCTTAAATTATTGACTACATGTTCCATGAAATATACATTATTTATTAATCATTTTGTTTCAAAACCTATTTAGCCTACTGTTGAAATGAAAGATTCTGTTCCAAATAAAGCAGTGGGAGTGAAGGATATACAAACATCTAGATCAGGTAAATTTTGCAATACAAATTTAACTCTGGAAAGAGTACATTAAAATATTTGAAATGCTCAGTCTTCTTATTCCTAATTTTTTGTGTGTGAATTTGATGGAAGGATTTGACATAAATAATGCAGATGTCATTGTTGGTACCCATGTTTGAAAAAAAGATATTTACAAACAATATGAAAAAGCAATCTTAAAAAATGTAAGCTTTAACTCAGATGTTTTTACATTTACGTTCAATACCTAAAGTTTCCTATTTGGAATCCCTATACTTCTTAGGGATTTATAGAGGTTAATGATGAGACTCTTAAGACTTTTTCCAATGTTTTAAAATTCTTATCAGAATTCTGACCTTTACCTAGATGTGTGTGAATGTGTGTGTGGTGTCTGGTATCTTTGGTTATTAAAAATGGGGAAAGTAATTAATTATTCTTTAATGATTGTTTGGTAGATGTAGTCTTTGAAAAAATCGATTCTGAAAGTTTTTGGCCTAGGCTCTTTTATACTATTAAAAAATTATTGCAGATTCCAAAGAGTTTTTGTTTAAGTGGGTTATAACTATTGATGTTTAGGATGTTAGAATTGAAAAATTTTAAATGCAGGCATGCACGTACACTCCAGTACCCATTAGAACTATGACCCATCACCCATTAGAGCTATAACTTTATGACATGACATGTCTCTGAAAAACTCTACTGTACACTTAAAAGAGAGTGGAAACTATATTATCTATCCTAAGTGAATCATTGTGCAGTATATGCATGTATTAAAACAGTGCATTTTACTCCACAAATATGTACAAATAACTGTTAACATGTTAAAAGAAAAAGAAAAGGAGAAAAGAAAATGGCAACTAACAATGAGTATTATTTGACCTCTTGGATCCCTGAGACTCCATGGGTTCTCAGATCACAAAGATAAAGGGGTTCTTGAAGATGAAAAGGCTTTAAAGTTTCACTTCTACTTTTTTTGATTTTTTTTCTTTCATTTCTTTTAAAAAGTTTAAATGTGACCATTTTGTTTAAAAAGAAAAAAGGGCCGGCCTGTGGCTCACTCGGGAGAATGCGGTGCTGATAACACCAAGGCCATGGGTTCGGATCCCGTATAGGGATGGCTGGTTGGCTCACTGGATGAGCGTGGTGCTAACACCACCAAGTCAAGGGTTAAGATCCCCTTACTGGTTATCTTTTAAAAAAAAAGAAAGAAAAAAAGAAGAAAATAAAAAAAAAAATTCTGTTATATTCATTTCTTGTTTCATGGTATTTTGTACTCTGTGGATCTAGTGTGGACCTAGACTTATCCTGTTTTTACAAGGGGACAATTAGGTCACTTAAGGCTATCATTTATCGTATAAATTTATGGTGTTTATTCAAGACTTAGAAAGTGAATTCTGAAGATATTGGTGTTTTGAGGAAAGACCATCTCATTGTAATTCATTTTTTATTTAAAGTACTGCATTCATTAAAAGTGTTTTTAAGCCCATGTCTAGAATACACACAATACTGTCATACATATTTAATCTTGAAATGGTTAGACATAACTTTTGTTATTAACAACAAAAAAATTTTTTATCTTTGAAGAATCTTAATTTTTTTTTTTTTTTTGATGGCTGGTTGGTTTGGGGATAGAAACCCTTGACTTTGGTGTTGGAACACCATGCTTTAACCAACTGAGCTAACCAGCCAGCCCAAGCATCTTAATTATTAATCAACAAAGCTCTCATGGAAAACAAAATATGTAATAGAGATTGATGAGTGAATCCAGGTAAGTAATACTAACAAATAAAAACAGAAAAAAACAAGAGACAATAGTTAATTAAAGTTATCCAAATGAATGGCAAGCCTAGAACATGTAAAATAAAATAAGCCATGAAAGAGTAGTGTGTTTGTGAGGGAGACATGGGACTATTTCTCTTCAGAGAGAATTTATTCAAGTTAGTTACACTTGTATTGTTATTTACATTTTAATAAATGAAAACTTTATTTTCAGATTTTTCAGATTGGGATTCTACTGGTTTGGCCCTCAGTAATAAGAATTGTCAAATATCTGATAATTTGAAAGTTGATGATAAATATCCATTTGTATCACAATCAATGACTAAAAATCAGCTAGCCTCCTCAGAAGTTGGACAGATGACCTTCACAGATAAAGAATAGATTAATGTTGGAGCTGTGTTTCTATTAGGGAATTATACATGACTTCTGTGAATCACAGCTACCAGAAAACAAAGAGAGCAAAGAAGATAATAAAGAACATAGGGAATTCAACCCTAGGCTGCCTCTGTGTGGCTTCATAATGCTATAGTTCTGACTTTTCAAAAATCATTTTGTGGCAAAATGTGCTTTGTGTTTACTCCCCTTATACAACCTACAACCAAAGAGAATACCTGTTAGCAAGGCATTTGTATTCTTCCTCTACCCAAATCACACATAAATACCAAAGAGTATTAGGAGGAAGAGTAATTTTATCTAGGTGTGGATTTAGCATAAACTTGAGAGTGGGTACCAGGATTATATTTAGAACTTGGGATTCTATGGGAAAATTAGGTAGAGATCTAAAGATTGCCTACTCAAATGCAATGTTTCTTTGCCTTATTTTTACAGCTCTGAATTCACAATTACTAGTTACAACTATATGCAATGTAACCAAAAGAAGCATCTTCCAAAGCCAAATATTGTTATTTCTTATAATCTCTATGACTTTATGTATTCTAAAATTGACTTTCCCAGCATTAATGGTAATCATTGAGAATTTGCTGCATGGTATCCCAGCTGTGTCCAATCTGTAACCTTGTTTTAATGAATAACAGTTTGCAAGGAATTTTTTTTTTTTTATTTAGTGGCTTGCTGGTACAGGGATCCAAACTTGCGACCTTATAAGTAGGAATGTTGGTTTTAAGGAGTGCTGTATCATTTAAAGATAATATGTGAAAATCAATTTTAATTCTACTAGCATACCCAGTCTATTAACTGCATGTAGTATGTGTTCTTCTTTATGCACCAGTTAATTCAGTGCCCTTAGTCAGTCATATGGTAAGGTCTGTAGTAATAATCATACAATATTTTTTTACTCCCACAGTTTTATTTTTTTGTCCTTATCTGTAGAATTAACATTCTATTTTACAGAAGATTAAAATTATCTCCTAGAGTAGTGACTGCAAGGTATAAATCCAAAGTCATGTACCTATACAAGTGACTCATTTGCTCTTATTTCTTTATGAGCTTGGTAGATCCACGAAGCAGGACTTTTAAAACAAAACACCTAAATGAGTTCCCTCAACACAGGAAGACATGGAACAGAAAAACTACAAAGAAGGTGTAGCAACTTAAACAGTTCATGTAGATCATTTCACTTCTCATTTGATACTTCTTGTAAAGTAATGAGCAGAGTCTAGTTCTCGAGGGACCCAGATTTGTACATGTATTCATTTAATAAAAACTCATTCTATAATGGATATTGATAATTGTATAACCTAAATATTTCTGGAATATTCCCTCAGTTCAGGCCTGCATTGTCTTTATTTTGCACTATTGCCTTCTAATTTGTCTCCCTTCACTTATTCATATGCAGCTGAAATTCATCTTCCCCATAGCATTTAGGATGATCTCTATCTCAAGTACGAATATGACCATGAACCACTTTTTAAAACATTAATGTCCAAGCATCTTCAAGTGACACATAAGGCTCTCACAGTATGACTTCTGCCCTCTCCATCTTCAGCCCTTTCCCTTGCCTGCCCTTTTCTCTGGCATTACTGAACTGCTGGGGATGCCCTCCTGACCCATCCACATGTTAGGACAAATATATATCCAATATAATGCTTCTCCCCTTCTCTTACTGTTTCCTGGCGTGCTCTCATCCTTTCCTGCTCTCTATTCCTGTTAATCTGGCTAACCTCCCTCTGTAAGTGTCAGCTCAGGCATTATCTCTAGAAAATCCATTCCTGGCACCCTTTATTTATATTCTTTAAATCCCAGCGCCTTGCAGACTTGAGGGAAATAAATGATGATTGTTTTTACAAGGATAATTTAAAACATTGTCCCTGAGAGTCTAAGAGCAAAGGGGATAGACATGTAAAGAAATAATTTACAGTTCAGTTGGTAAAGATACAGTAGAAACATGTATAAAATACTAAGGTAGTCCCCAAGGAAAGAGATAAGTGTTTATCTGGGAAAAGACAGCCATAATTAAGGAAGACTTCAAGGAGGGGGCTGAGTCTTCAAAGATGAAAAGAAATTTATCAGAATAGATCATTTCAAATAAAAGGAACAGAGTGTACAATGATAAAGGTGTAAAAAGTAACAGCAATTTGGAAACCTCTAATAATAATAATGAAGAGGTTCGCTTATGAGGTAGAGAATAGTGTGCAATGTTACTTTATATGTTTCTGCTGCATTAAATATTTTTAATGATTTTGTTCAGTTGTGTCAGGTGGATGGATTTGTGAATGAATCTTTGGGATGTTTGTATGCCTTCAACCTGGTGACATCTAATGTCTTCTCAAGTGGTTTGTTGAAGTTTTGGATAATTAGAAGTATTTTTTAAAGAAGTCAATATTCAGCTAAAGATTAAGCTTCATTTAAACTCTCAATTTATAAAATACAAGCAAATGTTATTTTCTGTCTATTTTTATAAAGATTATATCTCTTATCTCACTGTTCTAAATAGTTTAACTAAATGTATAGGTTTGTCAGCAGAACTAGACTTAGAAATGATGGCAGAAGAAGTACAAGAAAGGCTTGATGAAAATGAAAATGAGCAGCCACAGGTATGTAAAAATGTAAATTTAAGTTTCTAGTTGAATATTATTTTCTTTGCTTTAATAACATAGTATAGTCCAAATGAAATTACCGTTGGACTAGCCTTTTAGATCAGTAGATCATAATTTATTATTTAATATTTAATTTAAAAAACATTTTAACTGGTTATAAAACTTAAAATATTCTTAGAATCTATAGTAACTTACTGCTAAATTTTACCCTTGGATTGAGGCAAAAAATTTCCTGAATATTGTTTGGTCTTCCATTTTTATAACCTCCTTATATGATAAAGAAGATAACATCAAATACCGAACCATATCATTAAACAGTTGAAGTTATGAAAAACGGTAATGGCCACTGAGTTGGATTCATGTTGAAGGAGTTATCATCCCCACTGGTTCAAAATTTGCAGTTTTACATACCCAGTCACTAATGACAAGGTTAAAGGTTTATTCTTCCTTGTGGTTTCCAGATGACTTCAGTGTCTACATTCAGGGAGAAAATGGGGTCATAAAATCAAGCCAACTGCTTATTAAAAGAATCATACCTTCCAGAATGAGATCTTTGGTGTTAGCATACAAACAATAACTTTCTAACCTATTTCATTTCAATGGAGGAGATCAGTAAATATTAAAACATTTTTTAAAATCTGCTGTCATTAGTGCACGTTAGAATATATTAGAACTGGACTTAAGCAGGTAGTCCTTAGAGATGTAAAACTATATCATAGTATATAATTTCAATTAAAATTTAAGAATTTGCTTTTCTTTCTGATAGATGTTGATTTGGGTTTTTTTGTTTGTTTGTTTTGGTTTGGGGGCTGGCCTGCTTGGGGAATCCAATCCTTGATCTTACTGTTGCAAGGCTGCTTTCTAACCAACTGAGCTAAAGGCCTGGGTGTTGATTTTGCCTCCTAATAATTTAAAGTTTGTCTACTTTCCAGTTACTTATCTTTAGAAAAAGTACTTAAATACACTATAGGGGCTCAATATTTAAAGTATGGTGAGATAAATTATTTTTAAGTGAGGAAGCCTTTGTAATGTTAACCATCATCTTCTAATTCATTTTTGGTAGATTTAACACATAATGAATTAAGTTCAGTGCAAAGAAATAGTTACAAAATTACATTTGTTACTTCATGTTATTCTCTAATTTTAGGCTAAGGCAAATTGTTTTTCACTTCTTAGTTACAATCCAATGATTTGGGAATAGCTGAACATGGATTAGGAAGTTTAACAATTAAATTTTAATTATTTTCTAATTTTTCTTTGCCCATACTTGATTATTCAAGGATAGAGTTATTTTAAAAACATGCACCCTGAAAAAAAAGACATCTGAGAATCAAACCAAGCAAATTAATTTTCCACTTTTGCACATGCAAAAAATGTCTCAAGAACCAGAAATGAGTAAGGATTGTGATAGAGTGGATATATGTGTATATTCAGGACTTCCTTTTGTGTAAAAGTATGAGATGTGGATCCAAGAAGGCAAATTAGAGTGGAAAAATAACTTAAAACTCATCACCAACAAGTTAAAGCAGAAGTTTGGTGAAATTTGTGAAAAATACAAAATTACTGCTTGTCCTGAGGAAGAGCCACTTCAGGATAACTCTAAAAGAGGAGCATATTTAAAGGAAATACCCTCTAATTTGACAAATAATATACTTGATTGTGAGGGAAAAGATGCATTTGGAATCTCTGTAGTCTTCCAGGCATTTCCTGAACAAAAAGAAGAACCCAGTCTCAAAAATATCTTTCCATCTCATTCATATTTTGGGTCCCCAGAATACACTTGCCAGTCATCTTCTAAGCTTTATTTAAATGAAAATAAATTAGACTGTGAAAATGATAACAAACCTGACACTGAACTTGTTTTTAACACACATGAGAATTTTTATAATGATACAGAAAATAAAAAAGGAAGGAACCCAGAAGTAGTTATAGTTGAAATGAAAGAAGACCAAGAGTTTGATATGCAAATGACAAAAATTAACATCCAAAATACCACTAATGGGAAATTAGACATCAAATATATGCCTCAGTCTATTGATCCAAAAAGCCTTTTAGATGTGTGGCTTACCCACTCCAAAGAAAGGTAGCATATGATTCAAATAAAAAGACAGTATTTATCAGTGTTACAGACACTGGTAAGAAAACAAAACCAACAGAGGACTTGTCCCAGAAGCCATTATGTGATAATTACAGTGCTAATAGCTATAAGAGTATGGAAACTGAATTAGAAAATGTGAATTCTTCTCCACCACATAGTGACAGAACATCAAAATTGTATCTAAATGAAGGATTACAGCAAGATATGCAAAGACTTAAGAATGAGATAGGCATGTTACAAGTAGGGTTCCTGGCTTTGGAGAAAGAAAAAGTTCAACTTCAAAAAGAGGTAGAGGTTGTCTTGCTGCTGCTCTGTTTTTCTCTTTATTAATTATCTGATCCATTCTCATTTTCTCCTTATGAGAAGCTCATGTGTAAAATGGCATTATCTAAATATGTAATTGTGTCTTAAAATAGATTGTTTCTGCTGTGTAAACAATAAGAGTTCAGGAAAACATTCTTACAGTCTTCGTTCCTTAATCAACCTGAGTCCTTCTACCAGTCTTCCCAGTGGCATAGGAATTGGGAAACTAATTTCGCTATCTATTATGTGACCTTCTGAACCAGGATGAGCATAAAAGAGATTGCTAAAAAAAGTAATAAGCTCTAGGCCTCCCCTCCCCCCCACCATTAGCCAGATAAATGGCATTTATTTAAGCAATAAAATGGGAATAAAGTGGGAAGGAAGCAAGGAAGCAATGACTGAGAATGGATATAAAATGTATCTAACCTTGGGAGTTGCAACAAATATTCCCAGCCAAAGTAATCTGTTTATTGTGCTTTCATGTATTTAGGTTTATCTGCTTTATTCTCAAGCCATTATAATTCCAACATGACCACTTTACATGTTTTTTGACAACAAATATATATACTTCCACATATCTTTTTTTAATCACCGCTTTGAAATGTTTCTGTTGAATCAGACCTTTACATTATGTTGTTTAAGAAAGCATGGTAAGTTTTATATGTATGATAAGTTTTGGTATTAATATATAAGTAGCATAACTCAGCCAAAAATTCAGTATTTGAATCCAAAGTAAAAAGCTGAGATATGAGGTACATTGACTTTTAAAGATAAAAATCTAGAGATAGTCTGTTAAAACTGAAAGTAGTAAGGCCTCCCACAGCCCACTAAGGCTTTAAATTACTTTGCCAAAGTCACACTTTTAATTTCCTACTAATTTGATGAATTTATCTGGTAATTTATTTTATTCAGCATGAGAAAATTGTATCATCACTTTTGGTGTCATAAAAGGATAGATAATGTCACTTTAGGAGCTTTGCACCTATCATGTAACCTTATTGGTTTTACTGTCATTATCAATAGATAATAGGGCTAAAGTAGATAATTACTTTTTTTTTTTTTTTGTCGTTTTTTCGTGACTGGCACTCAGCCAGTGAGTGCACTGGTCATTCTTATATAGGATCCGAACCCTCAGCGGGAGCGTCGCCGCGCTCCCAGTGCAGCACTCTACCGAGTGCGCCACGGGCTCGGCCCAAGTAGATAATTACTTATGCTGTACATCCTCCAGCTATAAAATTTTATGATTATTCATGTGAAATTTGGGAAGCATCTCATTTTCCAGAATTCTACACAAGCAACTCAGCAATTTCACACTGCTCCTGTGTTGCGACAAACTTTAGGTCATATAGTTCAGTGAACGCCTTCACTTTTTTGCTATCCCAGGATCCAAACGTAAATAGAATTCTAAGCGGCAATAGGGGAAAGGATATCTTAGTGCAGAAAGGGGAAAACTTCCTTCCTGTTCCTGAATCCCCACAATGTCATCTGTAAATCTGACTGTGTAATGTAAAATCCAGGTGGTAAAGAAGAAAAGGACACATTTCATGTCTTTGTCTTTTTATTTCTCTGTTTCTGCCAGTCAAACGGGGTGAAAATATTAGATAGGAAAGAGTGGAAGGGTATAAAAGCACAAAATTAAAAAGGGCTCTTTTTGAAATTTTGGAAAATTCTGTTTCTTTCATTCAAGAAGAAATGAAGCAAAATTTACAAAAATTTCAATGACCTGTAATGATAAAGTAAGCACGAAAATATTTTTATTTACTAAATTCATGACAGTTAAACTAAGAATCAAGTGATATAATCAAGACAACAAAAAACTTCTTTTTATTGAATAAAGTAATAGCAATTATCCTTAGTAACAAACTTTCATTAAAGGTTGATGAAGAAAGGAAGAAACACAAAAGTAATGAAATGGAAGTATCAGAAAACCTATATGATGGTGCTACTGATGACGACGACAATGATGATGGATTAATTCAACAAGGAAAGAATGGAAAAACTAATAACCAGCAATGTCCTTTTAAAGAGAATGAAGAGTATGATAGGTAAGCCTATAGCAACATTTAACAGTAGATAATTGTTATTGTTTCATAAAACTAATTCTAAACTGAGCTAATATCATTAACAAATGTTATGCTTTTACTAGGGATATTCAGCTTTGCCTGTTAATCAGAAAATGCAAATTAACAATGCGATAACATTTTTTGCCATTCATAGTGATAAAGGTTTTATTAAAAAAACAATATCCAGGGTGGCAAATGTGAGGAAAACAGTATTCTCATACATGGTTAGTAGATGAAATTGTTAAATCCTTTTTGATTTAGTAGCATGTATCGCAATTTCAAATACAATATGTCATTCCTTTAACGTAACAGCTTCACTTCCTGGACTAGATCCTACAGGAAAACATGACTTGTGTAAGCACATATTCACACACGCATGTTAAGGACATTTATTATATATTATGTGTAGCAAACTATAGGTCAATATATATAATATATAACGTGAAGGATATATAATATATGTATGTTAGGGCTATTTATTATAGCATTGTCATATCAAAAAGTTGGTGATAGTCTAAATATCCATCATAAGGAAATAGTTAAATTGTCATACCTATAAAATAATGTAGTATGCAGCCATTTAAAAAAATGTTAGATCTATAGTGTTCTTCTTATTTCACAAAGTATATTTAAAGCATTTCATTTGATGACGCATCTTAAGCAGATTTTGTTAGACATTGATTAGTTGGTGAGTGACGCCAACAGTCATTGACTGATTGAATAGATTTAAAACTTCTGGGTGGCTACTTGTTACCATGGCTACAGGTCAGTCCTTTTCTAAGTTTGAGGCAACTTTAAGGAGATGTGTGTATATGTATATATATATATATATTCTAGAAATGTAGACTCACTTTTGAAGTTTAGATTGAGAGGGATTGTTTAATAATTGCTTTCAGGAAGATCTCCCTTTATTTTAGGTGCTCAGTCTTAACTAGAATAGTTATATACATAACTTTTTTGGTAAATAATTGTTAGTTTTGCTTTTGTTTTTGTACTTTTAGGAGCTCATACTCAAATCCTAATATCATAATCTCCGGTGGGAAATTTCTGTTTCTTTGTAAATTTATGTGTTTATTTGATAGTGATATCTTATATATGTGTTTACTCCATAAAAAAGGAATTACAATTTTCTCTTGGTAATTCCAGCCTTTTATATTAGGATTAGATACTAGATTAAAAGTGTATGAAAGTTATCAAATCATTTTATTTTCAAACAAAATCATAATTAATCAGAACATTGCTATTTTTGAACTATATATAATGACAGATTGGTATTTTGAAAGTAAGGCTTTTTACCCCCTAGGACACTTCCCTTGGTTTCTTCTTTGTTGTGGTATGTGCCTCATGCTATTTTAAAAACTTCATTTAAATTAAACATTATTATATTTAAAAATAAAACCAAAAATACAGCACAGATGTAATTATTACTCCCAGGACCTAGAGTCATTTCTTACAGGCAGCGAGGTTCAGTCTTTTAGTGTAGCATGAAAGTTTAATATAGCATTTATCTCTCATTACTTGCTTCCATTTATTTTACACTTTTCAAGTTCCTAGGAAACATCTAGACTCCATGTGCCTAGTCTTTATGCTCACATTCTATTCTCTAAGTAGAATGCTTTTCTCCCACTTTTTTGCCTGTTGAAATATTCTTGTATTTTACCTCTACTATAAAGCTTTCCTTGTGCTCAGATATAACTTTTCAAATATCAACTAATATATCACATTGTATCGTAATTGTATATTTGCCTACTTTTTGAAGCAGAAACTGTACATATCTTCATAGGTAGTTAGTAATTCATAACTGTTTTTTGAATTGATAAATGAATTAAGAAGGAGAAGAGTTGGAATTTTACAAATAAAAGTTTTTATTCTTTGTCAGTGGAATTATTAGAAAACATTGACCTCTTTATGGCTTGTTTAAAGTAGCAGTCCTGCCTTGAGTATGATGGAAGTAACAAAAAATGAAAATGAAAAATGGACCTCAAAAGAGTCTGTGATTGCACCAATGTTTGGGAAGGCCAATTCGCTAACTGGTGGTCCACTCCAAGTGAATGATGACAGCAGTTTAGGTAAAATAGATCACGATGAAGGAAGGTAAAATCTATAAATTATTTATTTTTCTGTGAAGGAACGTTAGCAGTGATTACTTTTTCTGAGAATAAAGCAGGAAAATATAGTGTACAGGCCAAAGTAAGAGAATACTCAACTATGTCAATGCTGCTGAATGCTTGATTAAGATGAGGACAAGTGACTTCAAGAAGGAGCAGTTTCTTTTTTTTTTTTTTGTCTTGTTCGTGACCGGCAAGGGGATTGCAACCCTTGGCTTGGTGTCATCCGCACCGTGAGCGCACCGGCCAGTCTTATATAGGATCCGAACCCGCGGTGGGAGTGTTGCTGCGCTCTCAGCGCCGCACTCTCCTGAGTGCGCCACGGGGGTCGGCCCAAGAAGGAGCAGTTTCAATAAATGGTTGCCATGGACACTTGACTGTACTGGATAAGTGTAGACAGCTCTTGAGGGAATTTTTACTGGGAAAGGCAGTAGAGAAGTGAGTGATAACTGAAGAAGAGTATGGGATTCAAGGGAGTTTTCTTTCTACTTTAGTTATAAATAGAAGCTTTCAGAGTTTATTTGTATGCTGTTGGAAGTGATCCAGTAGAGAAAGATATGTCTATTAAATTTAATTTTGTTTGCATTTCCAAGCAATAGAAAACTTGATACATTTTCTTTTAAAGATTTATAGTAAACAAATTGTCCTTAGAACTTCTATTCATGTATAGTTTTATGGTAAGAGGTTGTTCATTCAGAATTGGTTCAGAAATGAAATATTCTAGTGTAATTGAACATGTACATGGTGACCTAAAAGTTAAACTATTCTATATAGATTTTTAAAAATTATATCATAATAAACATAAAACACCTAGGCCATGCTTAATAGAATTTAACCATTTCTTGATGATTCTATGTAATTACAGAGCCTTTGACATTATAATAAATAGCTGTGATTTTGTAAGGTATTCTAAATTATCAGGTGTATTAACTCAGTAGTAGTTTAGATTCTGGGGAAATGGGAGGCTTTTATTTATGTGTAATAGAAAGGTAAACTATTGACCATCACAGATTATTACTTTGAATTGTAAAGTTCTAAAATACAGAACTCATGTTTTCTTGTCATTTCTTTCATGTCATTGACATGTATTATGTGCTCAATAGTTTTTGTTGAATGCATGAATAAACAGTTGAATAGATGAATTCCTTAAGTAATATGTTCCAAGTAAGTTTTAGTGCCTGTAATAGCTTATTTTTATTGAAAATGACAATAACTTAAAAAACCTGGTATATTTCTTTTCATCAAATAACATGTTTTTCCTTTTGTTGTAACAAGTAATACTATGTTTTTCCTTTTGCTTTGACTATCAGAAAGCTTGATCTAAATTTCATTCTTTGTTACGATATTAGTAGTAGTATATTTTATTTGTTTCGTAATGTTACTCCTTCTGTTTATAGTTTAATCCCCCTTGTAGAAAATTATTGTATCTTAATTCCCTGTAAACTATGCATAGGAGAAATAAATAGTTTTAGATATTTTGAGTAGTTTACATATTTAATATTTGTCTGAAAGGAATCATTTATTTTTTAGGCCTGCAAAGGAAAGATCTAATGAAAAGAACAAGGTATTGTAAAAAATAAATTATTAAAAATACTATTGTGTTGAAAAAAGTACATTCTAAAAGGTAAAGTGAAAAAATAGAGAATGTTTTGTTATAAAGACATTACTTTGAAAAAGTGATTAAGAAAGAGTAGCCATTGATAAAGGTATCCTTTTGACAAAATTAGCTGTTTTAAGAAGTACTTGTGTTTGTGCTCATATAAAAAGCTGGATAATTACCCCTTCTGTACATTTAGTATATACTATAAATATTTTGAGGGCATTTTGAAGTAGTAGTATCATTTATTTTATAGGTCAGAAACCAAATAAATTCTATGGATGACCTCGATGACTTAACTCCTTCATCTGAAACAGCCTCGGAGCATTGTGAGTTGCCTGACTCTAATTCCAACAAGACTAAGTTGCTAATTGAACAACTTGGAATGGATTGTAAAGGTAGGACCATTGCATAAATATGAGGACTTGTAATGTATGCTGTGGTAATCTGTACACATAGTGCTTAGCACTGCACCACAGAGCACTGATGTGTTACAGTGCTGTTCATCTCAGAAATATGCTTTATATTAAAATAGAATGAGGACTATTGTATATTGTACACGTTTAGCCAAAGAGCTATGATCATTTCCACTGTACTTTTCTGTGTGAATGACACTTGCAGTCTTTTCGTGGACTCTGCTTCTCTTCTGTGCCTTTACCCCAGGTCAGATTACCTTTATCTCCCACCTGGAATACTGCAATAACCTTAAAAATAACTGTTTTCCCTGCTATGCCACCTCCCAAAACCAGGGTCTCCTCTGCAATCATAATTGTAAGTTCTTAAAAATTCAGATCTCATTATGTTACCCTCTTGTTTAAAACCAAGCTATCACTTCTTATTGCTGTAAGGTTAAAAATCTTCATCCTCTAGCTTTATCCTGCATAGTTTTATAAACTTCTCTTTCTCCTAGCCACTGTCTTTTGTTTGTTCCTGCAGTAGAGCTTTTTGTTTTCTGTAGTTTTAGTGAGATAAAACTGATGTTAAATAAACTGCACATATATGAAGTATACAATTTGATAAGTTTTGACACATATATACACATGAGAAACCATCACCGTTATGAAGATAGTTAACATATCACCCACAAAAGTTTCCTCATGTCCCTTGATATTCCCTTATTAAGAAACTGTGAAATTGTTTTCCAGAGTATTTGTTGCGTTTTCCATTCCCATCAGCAGTGTATGAAAGCTCCAATTGGTCTATCTTCACAAACACTTAGTATTGTTAGTTTTTAATTTTTTATTATTATTTTTTTAATTTTAGCCTTTCTAATGGGTGTGTATTGTGCATCTAATTATGGTTTTAATGTGCAGTACCCTAATGACTAATCATGTTGAGCATCTTTCCACATGCTTATTTGCCATCCGTATATCTTCTTTGGTGAACTGTCTCTTTAAATCTTTACCATTTTAAAAATTAGGTTGTTTTCTTATTTGTTGAGTTTAAAGAGTTCTGTATATATTCTGGATATCATTCCTTTATCAGCTGCATTTCTTGCAAGGATTTTTTCCAGTTTGTGGCTTGACTTTTCATTCTCTTAATTGTGTCTTTTGAAGAACTGAAGTTTATAATTTTGATGAAGTCCAATTTATCTGTTTGTTCAATTATGTATTTTGCTTTTTGTGTCATGTCTTAAGAAAGTTTTGCCTAGCACCAGGTAGCAAAGACTTTCTTTTATGCTTTCTTCTAGAAATTTTATAGTTTTAGGGCTTACATTTAGATCAATGATCAATTTTGAATTCATTTTAGTATATGGTGTGAGGCATGGATTCAAGCTTATTTTTGTATATATGAATATCCAGTTGTTCTAGCACCGTGTATTGAGAAGGCTTTCCTTTCTCCATTGTATTGGCATTGTGCCTGTGACAAATAAGTTGGCTGTCCACGTGTGGGTCTATTTCTGGACTCCTATTGTATTTCATTGATCTATTTGGCCTTCTTTTATACATTATCACACTTTTTGGATAACAATAGATTTACAATAATTTTTGAAATAAGCTCTCCAATTTTGTCCTTTTTTCAGGATTATTTTTAGTATTCTAGATCCTTTGCATTTTCTTCTGGATTTTAGAATCAGCTTGTTAACTAAAAAATAAATAAATAAATAAACAACCAACCAACCAACCAACCACCCAACAAAAACCCTCAAAAACCTGCTGGTCTGCTGGGAATTAGATTGGGATTGTGTTGAATCTATAGATTAAATTGGGGACAAAGGACATCTTTACAATAATGAATCTTTCCACAGCTGAACAAAGTATATCTCTGCATTTTATAAGCTGTATTTAATGTTCTCAGTAATATTTTGTCATTTTTAGTGTATAGGTCTTTCCATATTTTATTAGATTTGTCTGTATTTCATATTTCTTGATGAAGTTGTAAATTATATTTTTAAAATTTTAGTTTGTTTATTGTTAGTATATAGAAATACAGTTTATTTTGGTATATTAATTTTGTACTCTCCAACATTGTTAAACTCATTTATAAGTTCTAGTACCTTTTTTGGTAGAGTCCATCAGACTTTTTATATAGACCAAAAGTTGTCAAACCTTTTCTTTCTCAAATTACTATGTTACTAAAGGTAGTAAATATTGTAGACTTCTGGCAATCTGGTCTCTGTGGCACCTAATCAGCTCTGCCATTGTAGTATGAGAGCAGCCATAAAAAATATATAATTTAATGAACATAGCTGTGTTCCAATAAAACTTAATTGTGAATAAAGACAGTTTTACTTCTTCCTTCTAATCTGGATGACTTTTCTTTCTTTTTCTTGCCTGACAGCATGGCTAGAATCTTTAGTACAGTGCTGAATGAAAGCAGTGAAAGCGGATAGTCCTGTCTTGTTCTTGACCTTGTGGAGAAAGGATTCAGTTTCTATCCATTACATATGTTAGTTTTTCAGGTTTATTTTAGATGCTCTTTATCCTGTTGAAGGAGGTTTTTTTTGTTTCTTTTTTACTGAAACAATGGATTTTACATATTTGTGGGGTACAGAGTTGAAGATCTATAACTGTGTACAATGTGTGATGATCAAATCAGGATAATTAACATGTTCATCCTTACAATATGTAATCATTCTTTGTGTCCATTGACCAATTTCTTCCCAATCCCTGCCTTCTCCACCTTTCCCACCTCTAGTCACCACAGTTCTATTCTTTCTCTCTGAAAGTACAACGTATTACTGTGTATCTTTTCTTGTTTTGTCTTGTCTTTTGTTTTCATTCCTCCCACTTATATGTGAGTAAATGTGGTATTTCTCTTTCTGTGCATGAGTGTTTTTAAAAGATGTATTTTATTGTTATTTTCTTAAACATAATTTATTGTATGTATCTGTGGGGTAAAGCATCAGGTATCGATTCCTGCATGCAATATATGATGCTCAGATCAGGTTAATTAGTATATTCAACATGACATGATGTAATCAGTTTTTGTGGCCCTTTACTAATTTCTTATTAACCCTCCCTACCCCCTTCACTACCTCTGGTACCCTCAGTTCTGTTCTCTCCTTTTGAAAGTTCTATGAATTATTGTGATTGTTGTATCTTTCTTTCTTTTTTTAAGTATTTGGTTTTTTCTTTTTTTTAAAAATTAAAAAAAAGTTTTTTTTTAAAATTTTATTTTGTCGATATACATTGTGGCTGATTATTGTTCCCCATCACCAAAACCTCCCTCCTTCCCCCATCCCCCCTCCCCCCCCGCCCAACAATGTCCTTTCTGTTTGCTTGTCATATCAACTTCAAGTAATTGTGGTTGTTATATCTTCTCCCTCCCACCCCGGTTTTTTTTGTGTGTGTGTGTGTGTGAATTATATATTAATTTTTAGCTCCCACCAATAAGTGAGAACATGTGGTATTTCTCTTTCTGTGCCTGACTTGTTTCACTTAATATAATTCTCTCAAGGTCCATCCATGTTGTTGCAAATAGCAGTATTTCATTCGTTTTTATAGCTGAGTAGTATTCCATTGTGTAGATGTACCACATTTTCCGTATCCACTCATCTGATGATGGACATTTGGGCTGGTTCCAACTCTTGGCTATTGTAAAGAGTGCTGCGATGAACACTGGGGAACAGGTATACCTTCGACTTGATGATTTCCATTCCTCTGGGTATATTCCCAACAGTGGGATAGCTGGGTCGTACGGTAGATCTATCTGCAATTGTTTGAGGAACCTCCATACCATTTTCCATAGAGGCTGCACCATTTTGCAGTCCCACCAACAATGTATGAGAGTTCCTTTTTCTCCGCAACCTCGCCAGCATTTATCGTTCAGAGCCTTTTGGATTTTAGTCATCCTAACTGGGGTTAGATGGTATCTCAGTGTGGTTTTGATTTGCATTTCCCGGATGCTGAGTGATGTTGAGCATTTTTTCATATGTCTGTTGGCCATTTGTATATCTTCCTTAGAGAAATGCCTACTTAGCTCTTTTGCTCATTTTTTAATTGGGTTGTTTGTTTTTTTCTTGTAAAGTTGTTTGAGTTCCTTATATATTCTGGATATTAATCCTTTGTCAGATGTATATTTTGCAAATATTTTCTCCCACTCTGTTGGTTGTCTTTTAACTCTGTTAATTGTTTCTTTTGCTGTGCAGAAGCTTTTTAGTTTGATATAATCCCATTTGTTTATTTTTCCTTTGGTTTCCTGTGCTTTTGGGGTCGTATTCATGAAGTCTGTGTCTAGTCCTATTTCCTGAAGTGTTTCTCCTATGTTTTCTTTAAGAAGTTTTATTGTTTCAGGGTGTATATTTAAATCCTTAATCCATTTTGAGTTGATTTTAGTATACGGTGAGAGGTATGGATCTAGTTTCATTCTCCTGCATATGGATATCCAGTTATCCCAGCACCATTTGCTGAAGAGGCAGTCCCTTCCCCAGTGAATAGGCTTGGTGCCTTTGTCAAAGATCAGATGGCAGTAAGTGTGTGGTTTGAATTCTGGATTCTCTATGCTATTCCATTGATCAGTGTGTCTGTTTTTATGCCAGTACTATACTGTTTTAGTTATTATAGCTTTGTAGTATAGCTTAAAGTCAGGTAGTGTTATGCCTCCAGCTTTATTTTTTTTGCTCAGCATTGCTTTGGCTATACGTGGTCTTTTGTTATTCCATATAAATGTCTGGATAGTTCTTTCCCTTTCTGAGAAAAATGTCTTTGGAATTTGTATGAGTATTGCATTGAATTTGTATATCACTTTGGGTAGTATGGACATTTTCACTATGTTGATTCTTCCAATCCAAGAGCATGGGATATCTTTCCATCTTCTTGTATCCTCTCTAATTTCTTTCAGCAGTGGTTTGTAGTTCTCATTATAGAGATTTTTCACCTCCTTGGTTAACTCAATTCCTAAGTATTTTATTTTTTTGGTGGCTATTGTAAATGGGCAGGCTTTCTTGATTTCTCGTTCTGCATGTTCACTATTGGAGAAAAGAAATGCTACTGATTTTTGTGTGTTGATTTTGTATCCTGCTACTGTGCTGATTATCAATTCCAGCAGTTTTTTTTGTAGAGGTTTTAGGCTGTTCGATATATAGGATCATGTCATCTGCAAACAGGGACAGTTTGACTTCCTCTTTTCCAATGTGGATGCCCTTTATTTCCTTCTCTTCTCTGATTGCTCTGGCTAGTACTTCCAACACTATGTTGAATAGGAGTGGTGAGAGTGGGCATCCTTGTCTAGTTCCTGTTCTTAAAGGAAAAGCTTTCTGCTTTTCCCCATTCAGGATGATATTGGCAGTGGGTTTGGCATATATGGCTTTAATTATGTTGAGATACTTTCCCTCTATACCTAACTTATAGAGGGTCTTTGTCATGAATGAGTGCTGAACTTTATCAAATGCTTTTTCAGCATCTATAGAGATGATCATATGGTCCTTGTGTTTGACTTTATTAATATGGTGTATCACATTTATTGATTTGCGTATGTTGAACCAACCTTGCATCCCTGGGATGAATCCCACTTGATCATGGTGAATAATTTTACGTATGTGTTGCTGTATTCTGTTTGCTAGTATTTTAGTGAGGATTTTTGCATCTATATTCATCAAGGATATCGGCCTGTAGTTTTCTTTTTTGGTTATATCTTTACCTGGTTTTGGTATCAGGATGATGTTTGCTTCATAGAATGAATTTGGGAGATTTGCATCTGTTTCAATCTTTTGGAATAGTTTGTAAAGAATCAGTGCCAATTCCTCTTTGAATGTTTGGTAAAATTCTGCTGTGAATCCATCTGGTCCTGGGCTTTTCTTTGTTGGGAGCCTTCTGATAACAGCTTCAATCTCCTTTATTGTTATTGGTCTGTTCAAATTTTCTACGTCTTCACGGTTCAGTTTTGGGAGCTTGTGTGTGTCCAGAAATTTATCCATTTCCTCCAGATTTTCAAATTTGTTGGCGTATAGTTGTTTATAGTAGTCTTGAATTATTCCTTGTATTTCAGATGGATCAGTTGTAATATCGCCTTTTTCATTTCTAATTTTTGTTATTTGAGTCTTCTCTCTTCTTTTTTTGTTAGCCATGCTAATGGTTTGTCAATTTTATTTATCTTTTCAAAAAACCAACTTTTTGATTCATTGATCTTTGGAATTGTTTTTTTGGTTTCAATTTCATTCAGTTCTGCTCTGATCTTAATGATTTCTTTCTGTCTGCTAACTTTAGGTTTGGATTGTTCTTGTTTTTCTAGTTCTTTAAGGTGACGTGTTAGGTTGTTCACTTGCCATCTTTCCATTCTTCTGAGGTGAGCATTTAATGCAATAAATTTCCCCCTTAATACTGCTTTTGCAGTATCCCACAGGTTTTGGTATGATGTATCATTATTTTCATTAGTTTCAAGAAATTTTTTGATTTCCTGCTTGATTTCTTCTTGGACCCATATGTCATTAAGTAGAATGCTGTTTAATTTCCATGTGTTTATATAGTTTCCAGAGTTTTGTTTGTTATTAATTTCTAGTTTTAATCCATTGTGGTCTGAGAAAATACATGGGATAATTCCAATTTTTTTGAATTTATTGAGACTTGATTTGTGACCTAATATGTGATCTATCCTGGAGAATGATCCATGTGCTGATGAGAAGAATGAATATTCTGAGGTTGTTGGATGGAATGTTCTGTAGATATCTGCCAATTCCAATTGGTCTAGAGTATTGTTTAGATCTTGTGTTTCTCTACTGATTCTTTGCCTAGATGATCTGTCTAATATTGACAGTGGGGTATTCAGGTCCCCTGCTATTATGGTATTAGTGTCTATTTCCTTCTTTAGGTCTAATAGAGTTTGTTTTATAAATCTGGCTGCTCCAACATTGGGTGCGTACATGTTTATGATTGTTATGTCTTCTTGATGGATCAGTCCTTTTATCATTATGTAGTGTCCCTCATTGTCTCTTTTTATGGTTTTTAGTTTAAAGTCTATTTTGTCAGATATAAGAATAGCTACTCCAGCTCGTTTTTCTTTTCTGTTTGCATGGTAAATCTTTTTCCATCCTTTCACTCTTAGTCTATGTGAATCTTTATGGGTGAGGTGGGTCTCTTGTAGGCAGCATATAGTTGGGTACTCTTTTTTGATCCAGTCAGCCAGTCTGTGTCTTTTGATTGGGGAATTTAAGCCTTTTACATTAAGAGTTGTTATTGAAAGGTGTTGATTTATTCCTAGCATTTTATTAGTTGTTTGGTTGTCTTAGGTGTCTTTTGTTCCTTGCTTTCTGATTTACTGTTTGGTTTCTGTGTTTGTTGGTTCCTTAGGTTGTAGATAGTGTTTTTGTTTGTTTGTTTTCTCTTCATGAATGATATTTTTATTATACTAGTGGGTTTTGATTTTTCTTGGGATTTTATGGCAGTGGTAGTTATTTTTCAGGAACCAAGCCCAGTACTCCCTTGAGGATTTCTTGTAAGGGTGGTCGTGTGGTAGTGAACTCCCGCAGTTTTTGTTTGTCTGAGAAATATACTATTTGCCCTTCATTTCGGAAGGATAGCCTTGCAGGGTAGAGTATTCGTGGCTGGCAATCTTTGTCTTTTAGTATTTTGAATATATCTTCCCATTCCTTTCTAGCTTTTAGGGTTTGTGATGAAAAGTCTGATGTTAGCCTGATTGGGGCTCCCTTATATGTGATTTGACGCTTAGCTTTTTTTTTTTGTTTTTAAACTCCCACTTTTGAGTGAGGGCATGCAGGAAGTATTTCTCTTTGTGTGCCTGGCTTATTTCACTTAACATAATTTTCTCTAAGTTCATTCACATTGCTGCAAATGATAGTATTTCATTCTTTTTTATGGCAGGGTAGTATACACTGTGTATATATACCGCAGTTTCCTTATCCAGTCATCTGTTGATGGACATTTAGGTTGCTTCCATATCTTGGCTATTGTAAACAGAGCTGTGATAAACATGGGAGTGCAGGTATCCCTTCAACATAATGATTTCCATTCCTTTGGATATATACCCAGCAGGGGGATTGCTGGCTTGTATGGCAGTTCTATCTGTAGTTGTTTGAGGAACCTCCATACTGTTTTCCATAATGGCTGTGCTAGCTTACTGTCCCACCAACAGTGGAGGAGGGTTCCTCTTTCTCTGCATCCTTTCCAGAGTTTGTTATTCTCTGTCTTTTTGACCATTCTAACTAGGGTGAGATGATATCACAATGTGGTTTTTGATTTGCATTATCTTGATTCTTAGTGGTGTTGAACATTTTTTCATGTGTCTGTTGGCCATTTGTATGTCTGCCTTTGAGAATTGCCTGTTCAGCTCCTTTGCCCATTTTTTAATTGGGTCACTTGTTTTTTTACTGTTAAGTTGTTTTAGTGCCTTGGCTATGAATCTCTTGTTGGATGCATAGTCTGCATATATTTATTCCCATTCTGTAGGTTGTCTTTTCACTCTGTTAATTGTTTCTTTTGCCGTGCAGAAGCTTTTTAGTTTCGTGTAATCCATTTGTTTATTTTTTCTTTTGTTGCCTGTGCTTTTGGTGTCTTATTTGTAAAGTCTTTGCCCAGTCCGACTTCTTGAAGTGTTTTCCCTATGTTTTCTTTTAGCAGTTTTATAATTTCAGGTCTTATACTTAAATCTTTAATTCATTTTGAGTTGATTTTGGTGTATGGCAACATGTATAGACTAATTTCATTCTTCTTCATATGAATGTCCAGTTTTCCCGGCACTATTTGTTGAAGAGCCTGTCTTTTCCCCATTGTATGTTCTTGTTACCTTTGTCAAATATCAGTTGGCTATAAGTATGTGGGTTGATTTCTGGGTTCTCTATTCTGTTTCATTGTTCTGAGTGTCTGTTTTTATGCCAGTACCATGTTGTTTTGGTTACTATAGTTTTGTAGCATAATTTGAAGTCAGGTAGTGTTATGCCTCCAGGTTTATTTATTTATTTATTTTGCTGAGGATTGTTTTGTCTATTCAGGGTCTTTTGTTGTTCGGTGTGAATGTTAGGATTGTTTTTTCTATTTCCTTGAAGAATGTCAGTGGTATTTTGATGGGGATTGCACTGAATCTGTAGATTACCTTGGGTAGTATGGACATTTTCACAATGTTAATTCTTCTAATTCAAAAGCATAGAATTTCTTTCTTTTTGTGTCCTCTTTTTCTTTCAGCAGTGATTTGTAGTTGTTGTTTAGATCTTTCACCTCCTTTGTTAAATTGATTCCTAAGTGTTTTATTTTTTGTGTGATTTTATAAATGGTCTTGCTTTCTTGATTTCTTTTTCTGCTAGTTTGTTGCTGGAGTATAAAAACATGATTGAGTTTTGCCTGTTGATTTTGTATCCTGCAACATTACTGAAATTGTTTATCAGCTCTAAGAGTATTTTGTAGAGTCTAGGTTTTTCTATATATAGGATCATGTCGTCTGCAAACAGGAACAGTTTGACTTCATCTTTTCCAATCTGGATGCCTTTTATTTCTTTCTCTTGCTGGATTGTTGTCGCTAGTGGTTCCAATACTATGTTAAATAGGAGTGGTGAGCGTGGGTATCCTTGTCTTGTTCCTGTTCTTAAGGGAACAAAAACAAAGCTGAAAGCTTTTCCCCATTCATGATCATAGTGGTGGTGGTTTTGTCATATAAGGCTTTTATTGTTCTGAGATACTTTCCTTCTATACCTAATTGCTGAGAGTCTTTATCATGAAGGGGTATTGAATTTTGTCAAATACTTTTTCTGTGTTTATTGAGATAATCCTATAGTTTTTGCCTTGTTTTTATTGATGTGGTGTATCACATTTATTGACTTGCACATGTTGAACCATCCTTGCATCCCTGGGATGAATCCCACTTGATAGTGGTGGATAATTTTTTTGATGTGTTGCTGTATTGTTTCCTAATTTTTCATTGAAGATTTTTGCATCTATGTTCATTAGCGATATTAGCCTGTTTTTTTCTTTTTTGTTGTATCTTTGTCTGGGTTTGGTATCAGGGTGATTCTAGCCTCATAGAATGACTTTGGGACAATGGCCTTTGTTTCCATTTTTTGGAATAGTTGGAAGAGAATTGGTATTAATTCCTCTTTATAGGTTTGGTAGAATTCAGCAGTAAAGCCATCCGGTTCTGGGTTTTTCTTGTTGAGAGACTGCTGATTACTGCTTCAGTCTCATTACTTGTTATTGGTCTGTTCAGTTTTTAATTTCTTCTTGGTTCAGTCTTGGTAGTTTGTATGTGTCCAGAACTTTATCCATTTCCTCCAACTTTTCGAATTTGTTGGTGTATAGTTGTTTCTAATAGTCTCTAATGACTCTTTGTATTTTTGTGGTATCAGTTGTAATGTCTTCTTTTTCATTTCTGATTTTTGTTGTTTAGGTCTTCTCTCTTCTTTTTTTTACTTAGCCTAGCTAATCATTTGTGTATTTTGTTTATCCTCTTGAAAACCCAATTTTTTGTTTCATTGATCTTTTGTTTCATTTTGGGGGTTCTCTGTTTCATTTAGTTTTGTTCTGATCTTAATTATTTTTTTCTGCCTACTAACTTTGGGATTGGATTGTCCTTGGTTTTCTATTTCTTTGAGGTATAGTATCAGGTTGTTCATTTTAAATCTTTCTATTCTTTTTTTTTTTTTTTTAAAGATGACCGGTAAGGGGATCTTAACCCTTGACTTGGTGTTGTGAGCACCACGCTCAGCCAGTGAGCGAACTGGCCATCCGTATATGGGATCCGAACCCGGGGCCTTGGTGTTATCAGCACCGTACTCTCCCGAGTGAGCCACGGGCCGGCCCTCTTTCTATTCTTTTGATGTAAGCATTTGTTTGCATGGTATGCTTGTTTTTGTTTTCCGTTTGCATAGTATATCTCAGTTCCCTCTTATTACTGCTTTTGCAGTAACCCACAGGTTTTGATATGATTTTTTTTTTATTTTCATGAGTTTCAAGAAATTTTTTGATTTCCTGTTTAATTTTTTTCTTGAACCCATATGTTGTTCAGGAGCATGTTGTTTTCCATGTATTTCTATAGTTTCCTGAGTTTTGCTTGTTAATTGATTTCTAGTTTTAATCCATTGTAGTCTAAAAAGACACTTGAAGTGATTTCAGTTATTTATTTATTTATTTTTAATTTGTTGAGACTTGATTCATGACCTAATGTATGGTCTATCCTGGAGAATATTTCATGTGCTGATGAGAAGAATGTATGTATATTTTGCAGTTGCTGGATGGAATATTCTGTAGATATCTGCCAGATCCAATTGGTCTAAAGGTTAATTTAGATCCAATTGGTGTAGGTTAAATCCTGTGTTTCTTTGTTGATTTGTTGCCTAGATGGTCTGTCCAATGCTGACAGAAGGGTGTTGAGTTCCCCAACTATTACTGTATTGGGGTCTATCTCTTTTTCTTTTTTATATGTAATAGTGTTTGCTTTATATACCTGTGTACTCTGGTGTTGTATGCATATATATTTATGAGTATTATGTCTTCTTGCTGGATAGATACTTTTATCATTATATAATTTCCTTCTTTGTCCCTTTTTATGGTTTTTGATTCAAAGTCTATTTTGTCTGATATAAGAATAGCTACTTCTGCTCGTTTTTGGTTTTCATTTGCAAGGTATATCTTTTTCCATCCCTTCACTATTTGTCTGTGTCCTTACAGATGAGGTGAGTCTCTTGAAGACAGCGTATAGTTCAGTTTAGCTTTTTAATCCAGTCAGTCATTCTGAGTCTTTTCAGCGACAAATTTAATCCATTTACATTTACGGTTATTATTGAAAGGTATTGTCTTACTCCTGGCATTTCATTGATTTTCTTTTTCTTTTCTTTTTTGTAATAAAGAAAACAAAATTTATTGCTTACAGTTTCAGAGGCAGGGGAGTCCAGAGTCCAGGGAACACTTATGGTGAGGACCTTCTTTGGTGGTGGTTTTACAACAACACAGGGGTCTCACGTGGTAGAAAATGGCAGAGCAGAGAGAGGGACAGACTCTTCATGCTGCCCTTTTAAAACCCTCAGAACCATGCCACTGACCAACACTATTAATCCATTCAATATAGCATGGTCCTACAATCTAATCACTTCTTCTTTTTTTTTTTTTTTTGTCTTTTTCGTGACCGGCACTCAGCCAGTGAGTGCACCGGCCATTCCTATATAGGATCCGAACCCGCGGCGGGAGCGTCGCCGCGCTGCCAGCGCAGCACGCTACCGAGTGCGCCACGGGCTCGGCCCTCTTCTTCTTTTTTTTTTTTAAAAATTTTATTTAATTATTTTTTTACATTTGATGATGTTGTTGCAGAGCAGTTAGGAAGGGGGGAGAGGCGAAAGGGGAAGGAAATGGGATGGAAGAAGGAGGAAGGAGGGGGGTGGGATTAAGGCCTGTGGCACTCCCCACATTCCCACAGGGGCGACTGGGGGGCTTCCAGCAGTGGCTTGGTTATTGCCGGGCTTGGTGCAGATGTCACAGGAGTGTGGCAAAGCCCTTGCCTCCCACCTTCCCAGCTCGGGAACCCGAGGCCCTTCTTGGTGTGGCTCGGTGGTCATAGATGGGATGGCTGCTGGTGTGGGGGGCGTGACTGAGGACTGAGGCCCCACATCACCCCAGCTCAGGAGGCCCACAGCCCCCCACTGCCCTGGCTTGGGAGATCCCAGGGCGCTTCCTGCGGCAGCCCGGTGGTCATTGCTGGACTGGTTGCTCATGTTGAGGGGGGCGTGGTCAATACCCTTGGCCCCCACCACCCTGGCTCGGGAGAGCCCAGGGTGCTTCCTGTGGCAGCTTGGTGGTTGCTGCTGGGCTGATTGCTCATGTGGGGGGTTGTGGCCAAGGCCTGAGGCCCCCTACCACCCAGGCTCAGGAGAGCCTGGGATGCTTCCTCTGGTTGCTCAATGGTTGTTGCTGGGGTGCTTGCACTTGTGGGAGGTTTGTGGCCGAGGCCCCCACCCTCAGGACTAGTTGGGGGTGTCGGGGGGCATGGCTGAGGCCCTAGGCCCTCCCCACTTTCAGGTTTGGTAGCCCAGGGGACTTCTGGTCCTTCTAGGTGTTATAGGTGTCTCTGGTTGTGGGTACTTTGTTTTTTATTTCAGTTCTGTGTTGGATTATTTGCTGTTCCTACCACTCAAACTCTGCGCTGGAACTAATTTGCTGTTCTTTGCTTACTTCTAAAATGGGGGAACTTCCTGTGGGGACCAGTACTTGAGCTGTGTGGTTTAGCTAAATTGCTGCTTTGTTGCTGATTCCCTAGGGAAGGCTTTTTGTGCAACTCAGGTTTTAATGGTTGTCTTTACAGGTACTTCTGGTTCTAGTGAAGTCCGGTGCACCTGGGTTGTACAGAAACACTGGTCTGGGCCTGAGTCTTTCCATCAAACTGTACTCCATGCAATTCTGTATTCCTGACCAGTCTCCTCTGAGTGGTCCTATGCTGATTGGGGGGCAGGTCTTTGCTGTGCCTCAGTGTTTCCCTGGTGGGCCCGTCTCCCCCACCACCCATGCTCCAAACATTTCCCATGGGGCAGGCTGTGCTCCAGTTCCTTGCGATGACTCACTGGCCTCTGAGTGGCTCCTTTTTTTCAATTGCTGTGTCTCCTCAGTCCTATGTGGGTCCACAGGAACCCTATTAGTGATATTGCTGGCCTGGGGGCCACCCAGGCCCTCTTCTCCCCTGCCACCTCCAAGCAACTTAATCTGAAAGGCACAGCTGCAGCTTTTTGCCAGCTCCTGCTCCATGTGCTCAGCAGCTCCATCCTGGAGATGGCCAGGATTCAAAACGGTTGGAGGGGTTTTTCCTTTCTCTAATCATGGCTTCTCCCACTTTCATGCTCTCCGTAGGTTTCTCTTCCTCTTCCCCTAAGCTCTAGCAGTCCCAGCTTGGCTGTCGTTGCTTTTTTATAATTGGAAATTTGTTGATTTGTGGGAGAGAGTGACGCTGGGGACCGTCTATTCTACCTTCTTGACTGGAACTCTCTAATCACTTCTTAAGCCTCACCTTTCAATTACCGTAATAGGATTTCCCAGCCTCTTAACACTATCACTTTGGGGGTGAAGTTTTGGGGGACACCCAATCCAAGGCATTCTGCCCATTCCCCCAAAACTCATGTCCTTTTCACATACAAATATTTTCGTTCCATTCCCAAAGTCTTAACTTGTTTCAACTCAAAAGTCCAAAGTTCAAAGTCCCATCTGTGAAATCAGTACAAGTTATCTTCTGCCAAAATACAGTGGTGGGACAAGCATAGGGTACATATTCTCACTCCAAAAGGGAGAAATAGGCCAAAAGAAAGGTGTAACAGGTCCTAAACGAGTCTGAAATTCAGCAGAACAGGCATTAAATCTCAAAGCTGGTGAGTCAGGTACCTTGTTTGACATCCTCTATGTCAAACACTATGCTTGACATCCTCTGCACAGTGGTGTGGTGCTTGGGTCCCCAAGTCCTCAGACAACTCCACTCCTGTGGCTTTCACGGTCTAAGGCCACACTAAAGCTGCCCCAGGCTGTCATTCCACTCTGATAGCTCCACAGGTCTGAGGTCTCCATGGTGGTCCCACTCATGGCTCCCCTAGGCATGGTGCTGTTTGGGTTTTTTTGCTGCAACTCTGAACCCACATTTCCACTCATCATTGCTCTAGTGAAGGCTCTATGTGGTAAAACCAACCCTGTGACATAGCTCTTCCTGGGCACCCAGGCTTTTCCATATATCCTTTGAAATTGGTTTGGAAACTCCCAAGTTTTCACTGCTTTGGTATTCTGCGAGCCTGCAGACCTAACATCACATGGACACCTCCAAGGCTTCTGGCTTGTATTTTCCAAAGCTGTGGGTTCAGCCACACCTGGGGCCAATTTAGCCAATGCTAGAGTAGCAGGGGTGTGGGAAGCAGCATCCTGAGGTGGTTCTGGGCAGCATCCCCATGGAGGGCACATCAGGCCTGTTCCCAAGACCATTTTTGTTTCCCTAGGCCTTTGGGCCTGAAATAGAAGTGTTGGTCCAAGGGGTTTCAGGGCCCTTTTCCCCTTCTCTTGATAATCTCTCTCTCTCTTTTTTTTTTTTGTACTAATCTTCTTATTACCATTGAACTTTTCTCCTGAAAATGCTCTTTGCTTCTCTACCACATCTTACCAATTTTCATTTGGATGTTTTAAAAATCTTTTGTTCCTTTCTTTCCCTCTTGTTGTTTGTCTTTGGTGTTTGTTGGTGTTTTGAGGTGGTAATATAATGTTTCTTCCTCTTTCTAACTTGTATTTTTGTTCTACCAGTGGGTATTGTTCTTTCTTGTGCATTCATTGTAGTGGTTATTGTTTTTCAGATTCCAGATACAGTACTCCCTTTTTAAGGATTTATTATAGGGCCGGTTGTGTGGTGCTGACCTCCCACAGTTTTTGTTTGTCTGGGAAATATGCTATTTTTCCCTTATTTCTAAAGGATAGCCTTGATAGGTATAGTATTCTTGGCTGGCAGTTGTTTTCTTTTGGTATTTTGAATATATCATCCCATTCTCTTCTGGCCTGTAGAGTTTCTATTGAGAAGTCTGTTGTTAGTCTGATGAGGACTCCCTTATAGGTGACTTGATGCTTTTCTCTTGCCATTTTTAAGATTCTCTCTTTATCTTCAGTCTTTGTCAGTTTGACTATAATGTGTCTCAGAGAGGACCTTTTTGTCTTTTTTTTTTTTTTTTTTTTTAAAGATGACCGGTAAGGGGATCTTAACCCTTGGCTTGGTGTTGTCAGCACCACGCTCAGCCAGTGAGCGAACCGGCCATCCCTATATAGGATCCGAACCCGTGGCCTTGGTGTTATCAGCACCGCACTCTACCTAGTGAGCCACGGGCTGGCCCAGAGAGGACCTTTTTGGATTGAAACTGTTTGGGGATTTTTGAGCTGGATCTGAAGGTCTGTGTCTCTCCCTGTACCTGGGAAATTGTCTGCCATTATTGCATTGGATAGGTTTTCCATGCCTTTTCCTTTCATCTCCTCTTCTGGAATACCATGATTTGGATGTTTGTGTGTTTAAGGTTGTCTGCTAGCTCTCTTAGATTTTCTTCATTTTTGTAATTTTTTTTCTTTTTTTGTCTGCTTGGTTTATTTCAAAAAGACTGTCTTCAAGATCAGTAATTCTTTCTTCTGCTTGCTATAACTTGCTGCTTAGGATCTCAGTTGTGTTTTTTATTTCGTTGAATGAATCCTTCATCTCCAGGAGTTCTGCTACTTTCTTTTTTAAGGTATTAATCTCTTTGTAAATTTCCTTTGGATCCTGGATACTATTTCTTATTTGGTTGTGTCATCTAACTGAGTCTTGTGGTATTTCATTGAGTTTCCTTAAGATTGTTGTTCAAAATTCCTTTTCAGTAATTTCAAGGACTTCCTTATCTATGGAGTCTGGTACTTGAGAATTATTGTATTTCTTTGGTGGTATCATATTTTCTTTCTCTTTATTTTTTTATTTTTTGTATTTCTGGTATCTCTACATTTATGTCTGGTCATCTGCTGGAGCCGTTGCTTCTAACATTACTCTGGTATGGGCTTTGAGGAGAGAGACTTCCTCCTGTAGATGTGTTCTATATTGACCATTGAGTGGGGTGTTTTAGTATTAGTTTTGGGTAGACACAGTAGTGTAGTCTCAATGTGGGTACTTATGCTGTATTCAGTGTTGGAGTTGTCTGTGAGTTCCTCTGTGGCCTTGGCACTGGGGCACTTAGTGATTCTTTGCTGAGGTTAGTGATGCTGTATTGTTTTATTGAGGATGTGGGTGAGCTCTTGAATTCTTCAGAGAAGCACCTGGATGCCCTGTTGCTTTTTGGTTGGGCATGCTTGTTGGTAACCCTGCTAGCATCTCATGACCCTGTTGGGTGCACTGGGGTATACTGGAGCTCCTCAGTTTGAATGCATGACCCTAGGTGGGCTCTCTCTTTCCTCTTTCCTTCAGGCAGAAACTCCTCCTAGGTTCTTCATTCCCCTGGTTGGGGGATGGGTTGGTGGTGATTGGGGATTTTCTTCCTTACTCTATTTGGGTATCCTGGTTTCTGCACCCTCAGGGGGTTCTGTGTGTGACAGAATACACATCTCCCCAGATCATGGTAGTATCATGGGCTGTGCATGTATCTCCCACCCCTGAGTGTGCTACTGTTATGTGGCAGTGTAATTCCTCCTGTGGTTTGGGCCACTGGGCTGCAAGTCTGCACTCACTCACCTCTATCCCTGGGCTCCATGGGTGACTCTCCTTCTGTCAATGCCATCAAGTGGTCAGCAGGCTGCCTATAATGTGGTGGTGGCTGCTGCTGTGGCAGCAAGCTGCCCTTGCAGCAGTACTGGCTTTTGTGGTGGCTGTGGTGGACCACTTGCACGGCACTTGTGTCTGTGGTGGGGGCTGAGATTTGTGGCTGGCGAGGTCCCCAGTTGTATTGTTACCATCATTTGGGCAGGCAGGAGCTGCCTGTGGCTGGTGAGGTCTCTGGGAACACTGTTGCCATCAGTCAGGCAGGTGGAGCTGCTCACAGCTGGTGAGGTCCCTGAGCATGCTGCTGCTGTCACTCCAGTGGGCAGGGAGCCTCTGAAGAAGTTTCTTTGTATTCCTAGTTTGCTCAGATTGTTTTTATCAGGTATAAATTTTGAATTTTGTCAAATACCTCTATCTACTGAGATGATCACATGGTTCTTCTCTTTTAGTTTGTTAATGTGGAGAATGACATTAACTGATTTTTGAATGTTAAAGCAACTCTGAGTCCCTGGGATAAACCTCATTTGGTCATAATGTATTATTCTTTTAATATTTTGTTAAATTCAGTTTGCTAATGTTTTGTTCAGAATTTTTGTAAGACTTTATTTTTTTTAGAACAGTTTTAGGCTTACAGCAAAATTGAAAGGAAGGTACAGAGATTTCTCATATACCCCGTGCTCCTACACATGCATATCCCCCCACCCCCAGTATCAGTATCCCTCACCAGAGTGGCACAGTTGTTAATAACTGATGAACCTACACTGATACATCAAAAGCACCCAAAGTCTATAATTTACATTACGGTACACTCTTGGTGTTCTGTATTCTATGGGTTTGAACGAAGATATAATGACAGGTGTTCATCATTAAGGTATCATCGAGAGTGTTTTCACTGCCCTAAAAATCCTCTTTAGTTCCACCTATTTTCATCTCTCTCTCCTTACCCTAATTTCTGCAAACCAGTGATCTTTTTACTGTCTCCATAGTTTTGCCTTTTCCAGAATGTTCTCATTGGAATCATACAGTATGCAGCCTTTCAGTATGGCTTCTTTCACTTGGTAATATGTATTTAAAGTTTCTCCATGACTTTTCATAGCTTGATAGCTCATTTCTTTTTAATGCTGAATAATATTTCATTGTATAGATGCAGCACAGTTTATTTATCCACTTGCTTAATGGAGGATATCTTGGTTGCTTCAAAAATTGGTAGAATTTTTACATTCATGCTCATGAGGGAGTTTTCTTTCTTGTACTATATTTGTCTGGTTTTCATTCAGGGTAATGCTAACATTATAGAATGAGTTGGGATGCATTCTTTCTCTATTTTTTTGAAAGTTTGTTTAGAAATGTATTATTTCTGCCTAAAATGTTTGAATTCACTAGAGTAGCTATCTGGGCCTGGAAAGGTTTTTAACTATAATTTTATTTTCCTCTATAGGTACAGGGCAATTCAGGTTATCTTTTTTTTTTTTTTTTTTTTTTTGATTGAGCTCTGGTAATTTCTGTCTTTCAAGGAATTTGTCTATTTTATCTAAGTTATCATGTTTATTCACACAGCATTCGTAGTATTACTTTGTTATCTTTTTACTATCTTTTAGTGATGCCACATTATACATTTCCAATATTTGAAATTTGTATCTTCTTTCTTATTTTCCTGATCAGCCTGGCTAGATAGAGGTTTATTAGTTTTATTGATTTCCTCAAAGTATTTGGTTTCGTTGGTTTGATCTTTGATGATGTTGATGTCCATTCAGACAGCTATAACAAAATTCCATGGACTTTATAGCTCATAGTGAACAGAAATTTATTTCTCACAGTTTTGGAGGCTGAGAAGTCCAAGGTGAAGGCACCAGCAGCTTTGATGTCTGGTGAGGGCCTACTTCCTGTTTCATAGATGGCCTTTTTTTCTCTGTGTCCTCACATGACAAAAGAGTTGAATGAACTTTCTGGACTCTCTTTTATAATCATATTCATGAGAGCTCCGCCCCCATGACATAATCATTTATGAAAGGCCGCATCTCCTAATATCATCACTTGTGTGATTAGGTTTTAGTATGTGAATTTTACAGGGACACAGCTGTTCAGACCATAGCAGATGTTTATTTCCTTTCCTCTATTTTCTGTGAGTTTAACTTGCTTTTCTTTTTTCTAGTTTTTTAAAGTGGAAGTCAAGGTCATTGATTCGAGACTCTTCTAATACAGACATTCATTGCTAAAAATTTTTATTTATGCACTACAGTAGCTGCATTCCTCAAATTATGATATGTTGTATTTTCATTTTTATTCCCTTCAAAATACTCTCTAATTTCTCTTTTCATCACCTCTTTGACCCAGAATTCCTTAGATGTGTGTTCCTTAGTTTCAGAATATTTGAGTACTTTCTACAGATATTTTTGGTATTGATTTCTAGTTTGATTGCTTTGTGGTCAGGGAACATACTTTGCATGACTTATATCCTTTTGACTTAAAGCTTTTATTAAGGTTTATGGTTTGGCCTAGATTATGGTCTTTGGTAAGGGTTCTACAGATATTTGAGAAAAATGGTGTTGTTCAAGTCTACTGTATTTATGCTGATTTTCTGCCCACTTGTTTTATCACTTACTGAGTAAAGAGTACTGAAATCTCAGACTAGTAAGTTTGACTCTTTTTTCAGTTTGATCAATTTTGCCTCGTGCATTTTGAAGCTGTTAGATGCATAAATATTTAGCATTGTGATGTCTTCTTGATTAATTGAACTTTGTATCATTATGAAATAACCTAGTTTATTGCTGGTAATATTTTTTTGCTGTGAAATCTACTTTAGTATTTATATAGCCACTCCTGTTCAGCCTTCTTTTGTCAAGCATTAATGCAGCATGTCTTTTCCATCCTATAACCAATTCGTGTCTTTATAATTAAAGTGCATTTCTTATAGGTAGCGTATAGTTGGGTCTTGCTTTATTTATCTAGTCTGACAATCTGTCTTTTATTGAGTATAGACCATTTTCATTAAATGTGATTATTGATATATTAGGTTTGTCCATCATCATTCTTTTTGATTTCTATTATGCCAGCTATTCATTGTTCCGGTTTTCTTCTTTTTCTGCCTTCTTTTAGATTAATCAAGTAATTTTTATAATTCAGTTTTATTTCCTTTTTTGCTTATTAGCTATAATAGATCTGCAACATAACCAGTGCAACTTTAGACAAGCCCAAGTACAAAATGGCACCTCCCAGCTCCTCCCCTCCACTCCCCCTTTCCCTTTACAAGAAGCCTCCTGACTTAAACAGAAACCCTTTTTGCTTCCACAAGGACTCAGTTCTCAAACCCCAATCCACATTAGCATAATGACCCTCCTTGATGGTATCAGCCAGCCCTTGGTGCAGTGTATAAGCTCTACCACCCCCACACCTGGTGCTGTCCCTTTTCCAGGGCAGCCCTGGGCTGCCTGCTACTTTGAGCACAGCCCAGCAGATTTTCTTTCTTTAATAAAGCTTGAACGGTACCCGCCATCTGGGCTCACTTTCTTTCAAGCTATAGCTTTTAAAATTTTTTAAAATTTTTTTGTGGCTGTCCAATACTGGGATCTGAAGCCTTGACCTTGGTGTTACAACACCATGCTCAAACCAACTGCTGAGCTAACTGGCCAGCCCTTACTAGCTATAACTCTTTCTTTTGTTATGTTAGTGGTTGCTTCAGGATATATTATATGATTTTAACTTATCACAGTCCACATTATACCACATCTCACATATGGTACAAGAAAATTACAATAGTATATTTTCATTTCTTATCTCCTAGCCAGATCCTTCCTGGATCTGTGGGATTGTAGTTTTCATTAAGTGTAGAAAGTTTTGGGCCATACTTTCTTCAAAATTTTTTTTCTGTTTCTCTTCCTGCCTCTTTAGAGACTTATTTATTAGGTGCTTGAAGTTTTCTCACTGGTGTGTCAAATTTATGAATCTTTTCTTTTGCAATGTTTAATCTGTATTTATTTCAATGTATCCAGTGTAGTTTTTATCTCTGACAGTGTAATTTCCATTCCTACAAGTGCAATTTGGTTTTAAAAAAAATTTTCCATGCCTTTACTTATCTTCTTGAGCTTTATTTTGGGATACAGTTAAGTTACTTATAAACAACTTGATCGCTTCCAGTCTTGCTTTTATGATTTGGTACGTGGATCAGGACAGTGCTCAGCATAGGGCTAATGTCCCACTACGGAGGCAAGCGCTTGCTGATATTCATTGTCCTGTGAATTATGAGTTTTTCCAGCCTGTCTGATGGGAATGGACACTCTTCCTGGCACTGCATGGGCACCAGGCATGGTTTATTCTAATCGTTTTAGATGATATTTTCCCTCAGTCTTGGGTGGTTTTCTGGCACTGTTCATTACTCGGCTAACAAGCCAAGGGGGGCCCTCTTCAGATCTCCAGGCTTCTTTTTCTGTACTGGTTTTTCATCTCCTGTATTCTGTCCTCTGATCTTTGCCGTGGTTTTACTGGACTCTCAGCTTCATCACCTCAACTCAAGAAGTCTGGTAGACTCTTCCTCAGTTCGTTCTCCCTGTGTTATGGCCTAGAAACTTTCTCAAGGCAGGAAACTGGGGCATTTGTGACTCTTACTTTATTTTTTTCCTGTCTTTAAGGGATCAGTGTCCTCATTGCCTGAAGCCCATTGTTTCAGAAATTTTTGTTTGATGTGTTTTGTCTGTTTTGTTTTTGGTCATTTCAGGTAGGAAGGTAGATCAGTACCTATTACGTCATCTCGGCTGGAAGCACATTGCGATGGAGCCTCAGCATGGGGTGTAGACTGGCTGGACTGCTCTGCGCCCCCTTTGTCTAACTGTTCCCACTCATCCTTCATTTCTCAGAGTAGCCATCTCTTCCACAGGGAAGTCTTCGCTGGGCTAGTGTAGATTTGATTTTCTTATGTGATCATAGACATCTGTTTCCTTATAGCAGCTATTTAAATTTATAATTATCATTTTATTTATCTTCTCCAGTAGACTTGAAGCTAAATAAGAGCAGGGGTGTTTTCTGTTTTATCTGCAGACCTTAGCTTAATATCTTCCACATTGTGGACACTCAATAATTATTTGTTTAGTGTGTGAATAAGTGAATGTGGAAATGCTTTTATATATAAAAAGTGCTCATATATTTTATTTCTATCTTGTTTTCTCCCTGATATAGATTCTGTTAGCCTGTTGAAAATCCAGGATGCAATTCTTTCATATGAAAGATCAATAGAACTTAAAAAAAATCACTGTGAGCTACTTACAAGAAAAATTAAAAATATGGAAAGTAAGGTTAGTGGACTCCAAAAGGAGTTGTCAGAAACAAAAGAAATGAAATCACAGTTAGAGCATGAAAAAGTGGAATGGGAGCGAGAATGCTGCAGTTTGAGGTATGACATCCTATTTTTAAAGAAATGTTTGAACTATTTACTTTATACTTCAGAGATATCAGGGAATTTTGTAACTGCTAATTTACCTTCTGGGATTTTAGGGGAGAAAACTCATTATTCTGGTGGTGTGTGAATTTCTTAGAAATAATATAACAAGTTCTTAACTATGAATCCTTCTACCAATAATTAAATGCATATTCTTTCTATTTATCATTTTAATGGCTAGATGGAATTCTACCATATGGAAATCTCACTACTTATTTAACAAATTAATTTTTTGTGTGTATTATAATTAATGCTGCAAGGAAAATCTCAGATATAAATCATTTTCTACTTTTCTGATTATTTACTTTGAATAAATTCTTTCATATAGAATTATTTGGTTAAAATATAGGAACTTTTTAAAAGGTCTTTGATGAATATTTCTACAAATGTTCTCAAGAAAGTTTATATTAATTTACAATTCCACCAACAGAGTATGAAGTGGCCACTTTTCTAGACCCAGATAATGTTTTTAAAAATTTATACAGTTCTTTTCTTAACATGCATGGAATAAAAAGTAAAAAAAAAAAAAAAAAAAAGTAAAAAGGAAAGTGGTTACTGATGATTTTATTCAGCATCTTTCTCATACATAGATAAAATTAATTCAGAGTTCTCTGATGAAAGCACATATTATTCTTTATTGTTTAATTAAATACTAGATTCTCATTTGTTCCAAAAAGGATTTTTAAATTGTTTATAAAATACATATTAACAACAATATAAGTTGAAAGTGCTACAAAAAACCCCCCAAAACATAAAAAGTGTGGGGTAACAGTCTCATTAGCCTAGTCTTAGAATAAAGTAATCTGCACATGTTATGTTGTGTGAGAGACCTCTGAAGGTGCTACTTACACTGTAAATTATTTTTAGGGATACCTGTAATATTTCATGAAGATGAAATTTTTTCCTTTTTCATAATATTTATCAGAGTTACTAATAACAGAAACTTACCAATTAACGGCATGTTGTTTCATTGCTCCATTTCAAGTGTATATGTCCTTTGGAAGAGATTAAAATGAGACATGAAAAATATGAGAACTAGGAAGGAAAAATGTTTGAGAACATAGAAATTTTATTAGGATAATAAACCAACATATGAAGAGCCAGATGACAAAATAAAGTTTTATTTTCTAACAAAATGAATTTTCAGATAAGCATGTTTAATTGCAGATTTGCCCTAAAACAAGAAAAAGAGAAGAGAAGAAATGCTGACATGTTGTATGAAAAACTTAGAGAACAGTTACGAAGGAAAGAAGAGCAGTACAGTGAAGAAGTTGAAGGGAAACAGCAACTTGAAATGACTCTGAGAACACTAGATATGGAATTGAGGACTGTCAGAAATAATTTGAATCAGGTAAATTAATCTTTGGTAAAAATTTTGTATTTTAAATTTTATTCATCCACATTACTTATTTTTTTACTTAACATGTATTATTTAGGTTTAAAAAAAAAAACAAAAAAAGTTGTCTCATCCTAAAAGTGAACTATTACATTTATAGCTAAAATTATTTATTATAAATCTTGGCATCTAACAGATCCTCAGTATGTATTTTCTGAATGAAGGAATGAAGGTAAGTTGAGTTCAATCACTAACATAAATGTTAATTTAGGCATTTTTATGCTAAAACAGACTGAATAGCTTTGAAAGTATAATTAAACTAGTCGAATTTTGTTAAGGAAATTTTATTGTGCAATATTGTATCTGCCTGTGTTTAAGAACTGTTTTTACTTTTGATAAATTTTGTTGTCATTTATGCCATTAAAATGTGAATAGTCCATCTGAGATACAGGTCATTGTGCTTTAATAGGCTACTTCCTTTTAACAGTTTTTTTTTAAAGGGTCTGCTCTTAATTAAGCTTTTAGATTTTTTTTCCCATGGTGTGAGATCAAAAACTTAATGAAGTGTACCACTAGGTTGTAGAAGAGCGAAATGACATCCGGAGGCAACTTTCTCGAGAACAGAATGCCAGAGTATTACAAGATGGTATTCTGACCAATCACCTGTGCAAACAAAAGGAGATAGAAATGGCTCAAACAAAAATGAATTATGAGGTATTTTCTTTAGCAGTTTTCAAATATGTGCATGTATGTATTTGTATGAGTATATGTTTAAAAAACCAATTACATGATCATGGGATGTATAGGGGATTTTAAAATCATATATACATATATATTCTGGGGTGGAGGAGGGGGTGGCATTTTTGGCCCATTGGATAAAGTAATGTTCTTCATTCAACTCCATTTGTCTGCTACAGTCAAGTAGTGACATTCACAGTGCCCTCATCCAAAGGAGAGGCTTTTAAGACTTTACACAGGAATTGATGATCTTTCCATAATCTCAAACCCTTGCTACTAACAAGAGATGTTCTAGTTTCTGGCAGCGATATCACCCCCTTGATATACTAATGGAGAGGTTAGTTTTTCACTTCCACTGATAGGTAAGGAGGAGAGGTATAGTCAGTGCAGAAACCTTACTTTGGGTGTCATTCTCTTCTCTTTTGAGAAGAGTAACAGCTTGCTTCAAGTGGTATCCTATTTCAGTACAAAGAGCTCTTGAAAACAGTGATATACCATAATATGTACTTAGTGATAATTTATTGATCAGTGTTTTGTTTCTAGTTAAATAGTTCAGTGTATTTCCTCCTATTTCACATTTTCACTTTTTCAAACATTTTGAAGAGGAAGCAAAAATTATTGCAACAGCAAATAATTTCATGATTTTCTAAGAACCGCTCTCTAAATATTACCTTATTTACCATTAGTGTTTTGAAACCTAAGGCTTCTTTTGTATTTACATATTTACACTGCAGAAGTAACTGTGGTTTGGTGGAAGAACACTAGAAGTAGAGTCAGACGACCTGGGGAAAATCCTGAAGTTTGTTACATTTTTTTAACTTCGCCTTTTCAGAATTGTGATTACTAACTGAGATCACTGTTATATGTAGAAGTGCTTAGTACAATGCCTCGATTTATCACTTATCAATAAATGTAATTCTTTTAACTGACTAAAAGAGGGTACTTCAAAAAGTCGTGGAAAAATAGAATTAAAAGTTAATGTGAATCTTTCCATGAACTTTTTTATAGTACCTTTGTGTATGTGTGTGTGTCTGATTAGATATGAGTGTAAAACCCCAATTTTTAATGTAATCAAATTAATCAGTCTTTTATGCCTTTGGGTATGTTGTAATTCAGAGAAAGGCTTTTCAAATTCTGATATTCTTAAAAATTCTCTCATGGTTTCTTTCTTATTTCTGTGGATCCATTGTTTTCAATTAAATTTTTAAACTTTGGGGAATTTGTGCTTCTATAAATAAGATTTGAGGTTTGAACTCAATTTGTTTTCCAGTTGAGTATCCACTTATTGCACCCTTTCATTGTATAAACATTGAGGTTATTCCTTAATTTCAGAGGAAATCATCTTACTGAGTGCTAGCTAAAAGTCGCCTTTGTTTTACTCAGGTTTCTGATAGTCATAACAAAGATCTGCTGCACAAAAATCACATGTTGCAGGATGAAATTGCCATGCTAAGACTGGAAATAGACACAATAAGAAATCAGAGCCAGGAAAAGGAAAAGAAATATTTTGAGGACATTGAAATTATAAAAGAAAAGAATGATGACCTTCAAAAGACAATAAAACTGAATGAGGAAACATCAACAAAAACAATATTGCAGTATACTGGACAGCTTAATGTTCTGACAGCTGAGAACACAATGCTAAATTCTAAATTGGAGAATGAAAAGCAAAATAAGGAAAGACTGGAAACAGAAGTTGAATCATACCGTTCTAGACTGGCTGCTGCTGTACAAGATCATGATCAAAGTCAGACATCTAAAAGAGACCTAGAACTTGCTTTCCAGAGAGCGAAAGATGAGTGGTTTCGTTTACGGGACAAAATGAATTTTGATTTGTCTAACCTAAAAGATAACAATGAGTTTCTTTCCCAACAACTTTCTAAAGCTGAAAGTCAGTCTAATAGCCTAGAAATTGAGCTCCATCACACAAGAGATACTCTCAGAGAAAAAACTTTGGTTTTAGAACGTGTACAAAGAGACCTAAGCCAAACACAGTGTCAAATGAAGGAACTTGAACACTTGTATCAAAACGAACAAGGTAAAGTGAATAAATATATTGGAAAGCAGGAATCTATAGAGGAGAGACTATCTCACCTGCAAAGTGAAAACATGTTGCTTCGACAGCAACTGGATGATGCTCACAACAAAGCCGACCATAAAGAAATGATAGTAATTAATATCCAAGACCAATTTCATGATATTGTAAAAAAACTTCAAGCTGAGAGTGAAAAACAAAGTCTTATGCTAGAAGAGAGAACTAAGGAGTTAATCAATGAATGTAATCATTTAAAAGAAAAACTGCATCAGTATGAAAATGAGAAAGCAGAAAGAGAAGTAAGTATCAAGAAAGATAAATATTTTTCAAACTTCTGAAAAGTAAATTAAAAGTAATATTTGATTATGGCTAAATGTTGAATCTAGTTGAGTATAAAAATAAATAGATTATAAATGTATTTGCTGTATCAGCTTAGAAATGTAACTTGTTTCCAGCAAATAAAAGTTAGACCTGAGAGATGCTTTACTTTGAATAAAGATTGTGTCACCTATAAAATGTTGAGGTTAAGTACAAATTGTTACTAGATATAGACTGATATTTATAATGTAGTCTTATGCTGCTCAAATAATAATTTTAATGTCTTTATCATATTTTAAGACCATGATGAAGCAGATAGAAATGCTTATACCTAAAACGAATATTTTGAGGCAAAGATTCAGTTAAGTGGGCTAACTTGACAATTTTTTCCAGATTTCCCAGATGAACTAAAGGGTAGATGCTGTATTTCATAATACCTTTTGTTCAGTAGCTTTTTATATATTTTTAGATGGTATAATTTTATTTTTATTCATGTCAATTTGACTTAAGTCTGGAAATATTGCAGTCTCAAGCTATGTGTTCTTATGACCTCTCAATTCTTTAATGGCATCTACTTTTCATTAAATCATAATTTGGGACAAATGTGATGAATTTTAGCAAAACCACATTTTATCTTCCCACTGGTATTTATAATTTACTTGGAACATTTTTATAAAGAACTTGCTCATTTATTTTCATTTCAAGGCTCAGTTACTATCATTTGGATATTGCAGTCTAGTACAAAGGTAATTGTAGCTATCTTTAATTTTAATTTGGCATTGGATCCCCATTTCAGACTAATAAAGGGTGGCAGGATTCTGTATAGCAGGAATAGAGTAAGTAGGGGAGAGAATTGTAGGAGCTGAGGTCAAGGAAGGAGGTAGCAGCCAGGTTACCCCTAGCATCTTAAAGGTTAGTGGAATTTCACTTTTATTCTGAGATAAGAATCTATTGGAAGGATTTGAGCAGGGGATCAAGTATGTGAGGAACTCTGAAATTGATTTGAGCCTCTAATAAAATAGAGAGAAAACGTTCCACATTGTGGAATTTACCACTTTCAAGTCCCACTCACATAGCCATTTTTTTTTTGAGACTTCAGTAGGTCATGAAGCATTGCAAATTCATCACGGGAAGAATGGATAGTAGGCTGAACCTATTGTCTGAGTGACATAATACTGATTAGGCAGAAAGATAGCACCTTCTTTGTCGTTAACTGGATTCAGTAATAAACAGGAATGTGTACACATGAGGAAAAGAAGGTGAATTGATGTATGTGGTGATGTTTTTCAAAGTATTTATGTTAGAGTTAAATATTGTTACCGTAATTTAATAATAAGGTGATTTATGAAATCAGTAACAGAAATATCTTATCAGATAGTTGTGAGACAACTTCAACAAGAACTGGCTGATACCCTAAAAAAACAGTCTATGTCAGAGGCTTCACTGGAGGTTATATCACATTATCGCATTAATTTAGAAGATGAGACACAGGATTTAAAGAAGAAATTAGGTCAAATCCGAAGTCAGGTATGTAGGAAGTTTAATATGTCAACAGTTAATCTATATCTGGTTAAATAATATAAAGTCCTTAGGATACAATGGACAGCTCTCTTTTGGATTTTCATTACAATTTTATTATCTTTATAATACCTTTATTTCTTAAACTCTGACTTTCATCTAGTTTTTTTCATAACTACACAGATTTTTAAAAAATAGTATTTACCCTTTGGAAAGTTGAGAATGACACATCATTCTTCACAGAATTTGAAGGACGTTTTTTCTCTTAAACAGTACTTTTTAGGAATATTTTCATTGCCAAGGTGAGGCAAGCAAGATTAAATCAGAGGATAATGTTTAATGGAATGTTCCAGAAAATTGTCTTATTTCTCATTTTCACTTTTGTGAATAGATACAGAGTGTGTATATATGAATTTAATGAAATTTAGGATAACTTGTGCAGAAAGGTCATTATACTGTTCTCCAAAATCCATATGTTTTAGGTTAATTTACAAACTATTTGAAAAGTTAAGCATTTCCTTCATTTTCCTTTCATTTTAGATATATTGTAAACTCATAGAAATATCCAGATCATGTATAGTATGTAAATCCAAAATAGAGAATTAAGAAAATTATCTAGATCCCACCATTAGATTTTTATTCTTTAAAAAAAAAAATTTATCTTTGCTTTTATTTCTGCTATTGTATTTTTAAAAACAATTTTATTGAGATATAATTCTCATACCATAGAGTTCACCCATTTAAATTATACAGTTCAGTGTCTCTTAGTATACTCACACAGTTCTGTAACCATTGCCACAATCAATTTTAGAACATTTTTATCACCCTAAAAAGAAACGCTGCATCCCTTAGCACCTCCCCTTCTGTTACCTCTTGCTGAGTGACAAATGCAAAGATTACTCAGAGCCCAAGTATTCAGAGCAATCAGAAGCCCAAAGGGACTGCACACAGGGAAAACTCCTTCAAGAGAAAGGAGCTGCTTTTGCTCAGGGTCACACAGCTAATAATTTTTGGAGCCGGGATTCATACCCAGGCATTCTGGCTTCTGAGTAGATACTGCCTCTCAAACTATTCCACAAAACATGTTGTTGTCACCTGTCTCATCATGTTAGTTTTTATAATCAGTGGCATGGCCATGGTTATTCACATATATGAATATTTAAAATTACAGTTGAAGTTGTGGTGCTTGGAATACAAAAATATAAATGCTTACCATAAAGTAATTTCCTATCTTTCCCCATTTGACCAATTTTATAAATTTGAGTATTGAATTTTTAAATATAATTTAAAAACAAGAATAATGTTGTGTTTTAGCCCTACAGCATGGGTAGGTAAACTTTTCTGTAAAGGGCCAGATGATATTATTTTCAGCTTTGTGGGTCATAAGGTCTGTGTTGCAACAACGCAGCCCTGCAGTTACAGCACAAAAGTAGCCATAAACAATATGCAAATGAAGGGCTGTGGCTGTGTTCCAATAAAGTTTTTTTGTTTGTTTTAGCTGCAAGATGCACAGGATCGACATACAGAGGCTGTAAGATGTGCTGAGAAGATGCAAGATGACATGCAAAAGTACAATTTAAAGCAGCACACAAACTGTCTTGAGTTTTTATAAAGCATATAAGCAGAGTAGTATGAGAATTTTATCAGTTGTGATACTAAATACATCTGTGTGAAGCAAGGGAAACATTTCAGCTTAAAGCTACTTGGAATAGGATAATTTTTGCACATTATCTAAATTTTACATATTATCTACAAAACATGGTTAGGAAAATGTATAGTTACCAAATCATCGACTTTTCAAATTTTTAAGAATTTGTGTAGGCTGGTTGGTTATCTCAGTTGGTTAGAGAACAGTGTTATAATACCAAGGTCAAGGGCTCAGATTCCCCATACCAGCCAGCCACCAAAATTTAAAAAAAAAAAAAAAAGAAAAGAAAAAAAGAATTTTTGGAATTATACTTTCAGACATTTGTTTAGAAATTACATGGTATGGTATTTTAAATTTTTAAAATTTATTTTATAAAGTTTATTTTTTCAACTTCTCTGCAAAATCACTAATTATGTTGTTATAATCAACATTTTGAAGATTTAAAATTTTTTTCTATTTTGATTAAATTTTTAATACATTAACAGTGCAGCTTTAATGTTATTAAATTAATACTTATTTTAATTTGTGTTTGCCTTTTGCTTTTTTAAGTAAACTTTTTATTTTGCCTTGTGCCTTTAATAAGTACTTTTCAGCATTTTAGAAGACTAACTTTTCTGAAAACATGTAAAATTTTTTTTGAGATTTTTACTTTTTTTTCTGTTTTTTTACATTTTCAACACTGACTTTAGTTTGCATTTTTGATGGATATGAAATATGAATATATGAAAATATATATACATTTTGAATAAATACATGGTATTTTTTAATCCATGACTGTAATTATTTTAAAATATATATTTTAGGCTTGAAATGGAAAATTCCAGTTTAAAAGCTACAATTGAAAAGCAAGTGGGCAAAATTGAACAGCTTCAGAAAAACTTGTTAAAGGCAAGTTCGGTAAGTCAATCTTTTAATTTTTGTCATACTCAAGGAATTTTTATTTCTCTAATAGCATATAATATTTTAGACAATATGAAAAGTCTTTTTGGTAAATAAATATATGGTATTCATATTGATACTGTTTGCTACTAGAAGTGTAAGTCCTTTTGATCTTATAGAAAAAATCGACTGAATACATAAAATTAATGATTTGGGTGATAAGATCTTTAAAAAAAGATTGTGATAGTCTAGAAACTATTTTATATATACCACATTTTGTTTATCCAGTCATTCACTGATAGGCATTTGGGTTATTTCCATCTTTGGATACTGTGAATAATGCCACTGTGGACATTGGTGGACAACTATCTGAGTCACTGCTAATATTTTATATCTTTTAAAATTCTAAGAAATTTGAGTAATGACTTTATCTAATTCTGAATTTCCTCTTGTAATCTAAACTCTTCAGTGAGATTTGGAGAATGAATTACATTTAATGTTGTAATTTGTATTTCTCATCAAGAATGGATAGATACTATGTCATTATACAAGCATTTTTTTCCCCCAAAGAAATGTGTTTTCTATTTGGATATTAAAAAAGAAAAGAGGTGCTAGTGAAAAAGTAGAAAAAGAGCCTTACAGAATAAGTAAGTGCTCCTAGCATTGTAGGTTCACAAACTAATTACTTTCTGTTCACCTGTGTTCATCAGCCTTTCAAAGACTTAATGGTCCAAGCTCAGAAAAGATTGATGTGAAATCCAGGATACCAATCTGTTGATGTGTAGTGAAAGCTACATGAGGGTACTTAAGAAAGTTCATGGAAAAAATAGAAATAAAAGATAATATAAATCTTTCCATGAACTTTCCGATGTACCCTCGTATAGCTATTTACTGAGCAGAACAGAGATTCTCCTTTCATTCATGCTGTCCTTTCTAGGAGTTAAGATCAGAAGATTGTACTGTGAACACTAAATTGGGCCAATGAGGTAGATGCTCCTACCAACTAATTTAAGTCACGATAGCTAGATTCATGTCACTCCATACAGATATATCTATCAGGGGAACTAGAACATTTGTGTTGACTAGCCTTTCTCATGACTGAAGAAACACTGAAAAATTATTTTTTTCTTGACTTCATATAAATTAGTCCCATTTTATTAGCATACTTTTCATACAAGTGATGTGACAGTATGTTGATAAGGAGTCTTCTGTGAATGAGAGTGCCAGGAGACATCCCCTTACACATAAGTGTCATACAGAAATATATTAAGGTATCAAAAATTAAAAAAATTTTTAAGAGTACCCCAAATATATTAACCTTATTTAAAACTAATAAGGGATTTTCTGTAGATTCCCGTAGAACTGAGTTAGGGATATATATTAGTTCGTTTTGTATTACTATACGAGAATACCTGAGACTGGGTAATTTATAAAGAACAAAGGTTTATTTGGCTCACTATTCTGAGACAGCTGCATCTGGTGTGGGCCTCAGGCTGCTTCTACTCACGTAGGAAAGCGGCAATGGGTACAGGCAGATCACATAGCGAGAGGAAGTGAGTGAGAGAAGAGGTGTCAGGGTCCTATAAACAACCAGCTCTCATGGGAACTAATAAAGTGAGAACTCACTCACTACCCCCACCCTCCAGGGAGAGCATTAATCTGTTCATGAGGGATCTGCCCCTGTGATTCAAACAGCTCCCAACACTGCCACATTGGGGATCAGATTTCCACATGAGTTTTTGGGGGATAATACCTCTAAACTCTATCAGGATATTATATAGAATTATTAGCCACTTTGAAGTCTACCCTGTGAATCAAAAATTTAATGAGACAGCTTTCAGCCAACTCAGTTAATAGCCCCTGACTTCTCCAGAAGGTTCTTATCTCGTGAATCTGGGTTAAGATATTTGATGGGCACAATTTGGAGGTGAAAAATCTGTATTGTGAAGAAGAGATAGCTCCAGCTGATTCAAGCCTCCAAATAAGATATAGTTGAGTGTGCATCTGAAAAGAATTTCAGAACAAGACTTCTGTAAGGTCATGTCTCTATGGAAAGGAAATTATTCAAAAGAAAACAAAGATAATCTGACCCTTGTGGAAAGTTTTGCATTATAAGAGAAAAACAAGTATGCTGGTCAATATCTTAAGGGTCAAGGATGATTAGAAAATAACACTAAACTCAAAGTAACACCCATAAGAATCCACGTAAAATGTATTAGATTAGCCATCTTACAAGGATAATCCACTCCAAGTAATGGTTTATGAGTATGTAGTTGAGGATATTGTCTATGAGAAGTGAACCCAAAGGAAGAAATAAAGTATAAATAATCTTATTAAAGAGGGAAGGGCTGGAAATGTAGATGAGGGAATCTGGGTTGAAGCCTTGAGATTTAAGGAACCCTGATAGAATTTAAAAAGAGGAATGGAGGTGAATTCCGGTCAAGATGGTGGAATAGATGGCCCACAGCATCACTCTCTCCCACAAATCAATCAATTTACAACTGTAAAAATGTAACATCAGCCAAGCTGGGACCACTGGAGCTCAGGGGAAGAGGAGAGACCTATGCAGTGCATGAAGGCAGGAGAAACCACGATGAGAGAAAGAAAAAACTTCTCTGAGCATTTTGGGCTACGGCTGCTTTAAGGCTGCAGCTGTGCCCTTCAGGTGGGGTTACTTGGAGGAGGCAGGCAAGAAGAGGGCCTTGGCCCCCAGGACAGCAAGACCACTAACTAATAGGGTTCCTGTGGACCCACGCAGGAGCGAGGAGCCAGAATAGCTGTAAAAGGGGAGCCACTCAGAGGCCGGTGAGTCATTGCAAGGGACCAGCACAGGGCCCGTCCCATGGGAAGTGTTTGGAGCATGGGTGGTGGGGTAGACAGGCCCACCGGGAGAACACTGGGACACAGCAAAGACAGCCGATCTGCCCCACAATCAGCACAGGTCCACTCAGAGGAGACTGGTCGGGAATGCAGAATTGCATAGGATGCAGTTTGATGAAAAAGCTCAGGCCCAGATCAGAGTTTCTACACAACCCAGGTGCGTTGGGTCTCTGGAGAGCTGGAATTACCTATAAGGTCAACCATTAAACCCTGAGCTGCACAAAAAGCCTTCCATAGGGAAATAGCAGCAAAGCAACGATTTAGCTCAACCACACAGCTCAAGTACTGGTTCCCACAAGAAGTTCCCCCATTTAAGAAGTAAGAAAAGGACAAAAAATTAGTTCTGACCCAAGCACACCACCAGCACCTTGGGGGCCGCAAGAGGGGACATGAGGCATGAAGTCAGAGACTGGACCCCACTCCCACATCCAGGCATACTGCCAGCACCTCGGGGCCTGCCCAGGGACCCAAGGTATGGAGAAGTGGACCAGATCCCCCTTCCACAACCAGGCACACCATGCCAGTGCCTTGGGGCCTGCCTGGGGACCTGAGGTATGGAGTTGGGGACCTGAGGCATGGAGTTGGGGACCAGACACTCCCCACAACCAGGCACACTGCCAGCTCCAAGAAGCATGACAAAAACATCACCTCCATGTGGGTGGCCCACCACAGCCATCACCATGACAATGGCTGCCGTGAAAGCAACTAGATGCCACACCTACCACGCAGATGGTCCACCAGCCCCTGGAGTGCATTGACACAAGGAGAGTCACCAGCAGAGACCAAAGAAAAGAAGAGGATGTCTCTCTCCGCAAAGCCCATTTCAGAGTGACAGAAGCAGCATCTGCTCTATGATAGTATTGTGGAACCTGATCACACCTCTCAGCAGTGGACAGATCATCTAGGCAACAAATCAACAGAGTAACCATTATTCTTTCAGAAGGAGAGAAGAAATCTAGGGTAATTAGAGGGAGAAGAGGGAGAGAGAGGGGGATGGGGAGGGATTGGACAACGGTCAATTTTGAGTCAATAAAAATTTTAAAATAGAAAAAAGAATAAAAAATAATTTTTTAAAAAAGGGATGGAAAGTGACAGGACTAAGTAAACATGAGGGGTTTCTGCATTTAGAAATGAAGTGGGGTTAGAGGAGTAGAGGAGGGGATGTGGTCCTTGTTAGCATCTGCTGAGAAGTAAAGTAGGATAGTGACTAAAAAAAGTCCTTGGTGACCCTCAGATTTTTTTCATTCAAATTTATAGGACAGAAAAATCATATTTAAATGTAAAAGAAGCCAAGTGATGAAAATAGATCTGTGGATGAGACCATGCATTAAAGAATTATTAGAGTCCAATAGAAGGGGAGAAACAGGATGATAGAAAAGCCACAAGAATGAGGCAAAAATTATGTTTTTATATATTATAAAAGAGAGGACTTAAACTTTGTTTAAAGAGAAATGGTTAATAGAAAAGGAAAGGTTGAAACCCATGGAAGAATGCTTCCAGAGAAGGAGAGTATTGATGTCATCCCGAACTCAGGCAAGTATCAAAAATGAACCAGATGGGTGTTTTCCAAAAATTGTCTTAGTAAGATACGATTTAACAAAATCGGCAGTATCTTGAACTATTGATGAACATGTTTCTAGGGCATGTTTAGAAACCAAACTGTAAATATAACCACTCTTTTAAAAAATTTTTAATTAGCACTTAGTATTTTATGTGTAAAAACCTCTATTTTTAACAAAAAAACTTTGCAACTTAAATTTCAAAAGATAATGATGAAAGTGTAAATTAATTTGAGCTGTTTTAAGAAAAGTCATTTTTGAAATATGTCCTTCTTGCCTCAGGTTTATAAACTGATAAATTTTACTCACCTGTCTAAACACGTTACTCATGAACTCATGAGAAAACATCTTTTTAGGAGAGAAGAGTGAGTGTCTAGATTTTTAAAAATAATTTTCTTCAAAAATTTTTTTTAAGTCTGAGGATGAAAAGGAACAATTTAAGAAACTTCTTGCATCAAAACAATCTCTGGAATCTAATTTGGATCAAGAAATGAAAAAAAATGATGAATTAGAAAAAGAGATAACTGGGTAAGATTTTAATATTGTAGATCATTTCAACTATTTAGTAATTTATTTAACTGTAATTTTACTTTGCTTTATTAAAACCTAAATATAAGTTCATTTTATACCTGCAATTTCATAACTAAGGAAAATATTCTATTCTAAAATTTACTTCAGAAATTAACAGCACAATCTGAAACTTTTTTGAATGTTGAAATATTATAGTTACTGATGAATAATTTTTTTTTTTTTTTTAACTAATGAATAATTTTGAGAACAACAGGGACAGTGCCTTTGGCATCTAATGTCAACTGCAATCTTCATCGACTCCCTTGAATTTTTATTTCTGAAGATATTTTTGTTCTCTTTGTTAATCTTTCTCTTGGTAGTGTTTTTTCCCTTCAGCATTCAAAGACATTAATATCTAAAAACCTATCTGTGTCATTCTTTAAAACATCAAAAATTATCTTAATATACATTATATTTTCTTTCTGTGTCTTTTTTTTTTTAGTTATAAAATATATCATAAAAAGAAAATATCATGGGGATGTACTCATTTTCCACAAGTATCTCCCATGTATACATGAGGCATACATGTTATCAATCTTGTGTTTCTTTAAAAAAAAATACATATATATGTATCAGGCATACAAAAATGTATGTATGATTTAAGAAGACTAAAATGAGCAATTGTGTTTCTACTACCCAGATTTTTAAAATGGAATATTTCCCAGTGTTTTGAAGCCCCCAACATGGCTGCTTTTTTATTTATTTGCTGAATACTTAAATTTGTTTTCTGATTCTAATCAATATTTTTCTGTCATTTAACTGTCCTGCATCTCTTTCATTTTTTAAAATTGTGCTAGCAAAGATCTCTAGATCTCTTAAAAGCATTCTAAGTCTACACATTATTTTTCTGCTGATTTCCTTTCTTCTAAAGCCCTGCCTGTTCTTCTAAAGCCCTGTTTCCTTTTCCCCTCTAGTCATATGTTAAAGGTGTTTCTTTCCTGTCTTTTTTCCTACTTTGAATAATCTCCTTGATTTTTTTGTGTGTACTTTCTTTTTTCTTGTAGACTGTGGTCAATAGGTACCAAAATTTATTTTTGGGTCTTTTTAAGTCATTCATATCTAAGTATGCTTTTCTTCTTCACCTTGGATACTTATCTCTGGGTTATAGCTGATATTTGATAATAGATTGTTTATATTAAGATACTAAAATGGACATTAACAACTTATTTTTAAGATTTCTGTATATGGTTACAGTATTAACTCCTTAAAGTATTAGCTCTTTTTTTGTCCTATATATTATAAAAATTTTCATTTTATTTACCTGAAATTATAATTCTGTTAGAATACTTTCAAACAATGTTGGGCTAAAACAGTGACAGAGGATCATAATTTATTCATTCGTTCTTTTATATGATAGAATATAATGTCTGTTTAAATAATTATTTAATATTTACTCTAAAAAACTTGACTTGCTCATTTTGTACATTCTTACAGATTTAAGAAACTCTTAAGAATGACAAGAAAGAAGTTAAGTGAATATGAAAATGGAGAGTTTAGTTTCCATGGAGATATAAAAACTAGTAAATTTGAAATGGATATTCAGATTAATAGGCTAAAACATAAGGTAATTTCTAATCAGTTTTGGGACCAGCAAACCACTTAATTTGGGGGAATATAAATCTCTCAATGCTTTGAGCTGTGAAATAAAGATTTTTCTTTTCATTTTATAGACTCGATTCCAGTGAAAAAGATGGTTTTTTAATATATCATTTTTCTATTAAAAGGGTGTATCATTGATTCTCTTATGTCTTGAACCCTGGCCAGCAATCTAAAGCCAAGTAGTACACCATTACACGACCCCAAATCAGTAGTACCAAATCAGTTTTCTTCGTAAAGCTTTATTGACATAATTAACATCCCAAGCAATTCATTCATTTAAAGTATACAATTCAGTGGCTTGAGTATATTCCCATAGTTATGCAATCATCACCACAATCAATTTTAGGACATTTTCTTAACCCTATAAAGAAACCCATACCTGTTAGCCATTGCCCCCCAGTTTTCCCTTCCCTGTTCCGCCCTTGGGAATCAACTTTGTCTCTATAAACTTGCCTATTCTGGACATTTCCTATCAATGGAATCACGCAGTATGTGGTCTTTCATGTTCCACTTAGCATAATGTTTTCAAGGGTCATCTGTGTTGTTATATGTATCAGTACTTTTCTTATTGCTGCATAGTATTCCATTGTATGGGTATAACATACATTTTAGTTTTAATTTTTGTGTTTTTTTGGTGGCTGGCCCACATGGGAATCTGAACCCTTGACCCTGGTGTTATAACATCATGCTCTAACCAGCTGAGCTAACTGGCCAGCCCCACCATACATTTTATTTATCCATTCATCAGTCGATGAACCTTTGCCTTGTTTCTACTTTTGGCTATTATTAATAATGTTGCTATGAACATTCATGTATAAGTTTTTGTGTTTGCATATGTTTTCATTTCTCTTGGATATCTACTCATGGGTGAAATTGCTAGGTCATATAGTAATAAATCTATGCTTAACCTTTTGAGGAGCTGCTACTCTGTTTCTCAAAGTAACTGCACCATAATACCTTCCCATCAGCATTGTATGAGGGTTCTAATTTCTCCACATTCTTGCCAACACTTATTTTCCATGTTTTGATTGAAAACAGATTCCATCCTAGTGGTGTAAAGTGGTACCTCACTGTGGATTTAATCATTTTCCTAATGACCAATGACATTGAGCATCTTTTCCTACCAACTAATGACATTGAGCATCTTTACATGTGCTTATTAGCCATTTGTATATCTTCTTTGGAGAAATGTCTATTCAAATCCTATATCAATTTTTAAATTGGGTTGTCTTTTTATTTTTTAATTGAAAGAATACTTTACATATCCTGTATATAAATCCCTTATCAGATAAAGGATTTTCAAATATTTTCTTCCACTCATTGGCTTGCCTTTTTACTTTCTTGATGGAGTTTTTTCAATCAAAGAAATTTTTACTTTTGATGAAGTCCAGTTAATCTATTTTTTTCTTTTGGTGTTATGTGTAAGAAACTACTGTCAAATCCATTCACGAAGATTTAAGCCTATGTGGTGGGAGTCCAATTTTATTCTTTGCATGTAGATATCCAGTAGTCCCAATGCCATTTGTTGAAAAGACTATTCATTTCCCATATAATGGTTTTGGCACCCTTGTTGAAAATCAATTAACTAGAAATATGTGGGTTTATATTAGCATTCTCAGTTCTAATACATCAATCTATATGTTTATTCTTAAGCCAGTTTCAAATCAAATTTTATGAGAATTCTTTTCCAATCATGTCGTGTCTTATGTAACAACAAAAATCAATGTGGAATGTCTTTAACTTCACTCCTGTGGAGACTTTTGCTTCTTTTTTTTTTTTTTTTTTTGTGATAGTAATTTACTCTTTTCTTTTTTTATTTTTATTTTTATTTATTTTTTATTTTTATTTTTTTATTTTTATTTTTATTTTTTTTGAGACTTTTGCTTCTTAATGGAACCTGTCTGTGGCCAGCTTATGCCTTGCTGACTCCACGATATGATAAGTCAGTCTTACAAAGATAGAGTTCATTAATTTTCTTTTCTTCATTTACACCTTTAGTTTCTCACCCAGTGCCTCCCTCTTCATTCCCATTTCCATCAGATCTTGGTCAAAGGATCTGCCAACTCAGTCTGCTATTTACCACATTGTTTTATTAACTCATTATAATTCATTGAATCATTCATAAATTTTTACCATCTAGGAAGGAAAAGATTAAGTCTGGGCTGCCAGTTTTCCTCATCGGAAATAGAGCTAATCCATCTTCTTGCAGTGCACAATTAGGTCCTCTTTTGACCTGGTACCTGGTCGTTGATCATAACACCGGGGCTGATCCGTTTCTCAGCAAGGATCCAGCATTCTCAGAAACCACAGGTCCCTGTATTCACCTCCTTTTACTTAAACAAATAGAGATGCATAGCTATAGTTTATAGCTCAATTCATGATTCACAGAGTAAATAATTTAACCCATCCAAAGAAAAATGTTTAGGGGTGCAGCACTTAAAAATCAGGTAGTTTTAAAACCTTTTATCAAATAATCATTATATTTAAAGGAAAGTATTTCTTCCCAACTCAGTACCACTGAAATTTCAGCAGGTTTATGTTGTTGTTAGTATGCTCTCTTACTTTGTGGCAAGTAACAAAAGATAAGATGATTGTTCAAAAAAATGTGTGGACCATGTCACTAAACTTTTATAGTGGGAGACATGCTTGCTCCTTAACCCTGGGAATTATTATGTTATCCTTGGTACACAATTCAAATTAATATAAAACAATTCAGAAAAAGGCTTGTGGCATTAGAATCCATATTTACAACATTTATTAATTAGAGTCTTATTTTCAAAGAGTTAATCTAGGAGCCATTTATTGACTCAGTCCTAAGTAACTCTATATAATATCCCTAAAACTTTGTTAGAAATTTTGCGGGGGTGAGAATGGAGGAAAGGGATAAGAGACTTTCTACTAAAAGGTGACTTAGAGACATTTTTAAGGAGGAAAGATATAAGATAGTCATAGAAAAATAAAAGAATGTAAGATCAAGTCCAGATATTGTGTGGCAAAGATGATGAGACTAAGGAATGTATTTTCATGATTCCTCCTGGTTTTAACTTTGTTCTTGATTTTCTGAGTAATTCAAGGATCTATATTCTAAGAATCTAATTACAGTACACATAACATTGTATTGCAATTGAATTTATTTCAAAATTTGTTATTGGTTTTGAGTTAGACTATTCTCAGCCTATTTCTTTCATTATCAAACCATATTATTTCAATCATGCAGGTTGATGATCTTACAGCACAACTGGAAACTGCATCTTCAAAATGTCTGCATCTGGATGCAAAGAATCAAGTTCTTCAACAAGAGTTATTATCTATGAGAAAAATACAAAAAGAATGTGAAAAATTAGAGAAGAAGAAAAAGAAGTTGGAAGAAGTAGTAGTGAACCTCAAAAGTCACATAGAAATGAACATGGTAGAACGTGGTCAAGTTGAACAGTATAAACGGGAAATTGAAGAAAGAGCAAGACAGGATATAGTAGAAAAATTAAAAGAAGTCAATCTATTTTTACAGGTTAATTTATTTATCTGTAATGTGCTCTAATTCATTTCACTGCAAATTATATTTTGGATATATACATTGTATGTGTTTCCTCTACTTCTCTTATAGCTGTTTGTTTTAGAGATTTCTAGAAGAAGGGTGGCTTCTGTTTCTCCCTTTAAGTATTTTAGTTTCATCATTATTACTAGATTGATCTTGATTCTTAAGATAGTTGGCATAAAACAAGATTATTAGGAGGAAAAGAAAAAATTGTGATTTAGAAATTATACTTTTGAGTTGTTAAGTTACATTGTTCAATTTTTAAAATGTGAAATTAAATCTGTTCTTTGAATTATCAGATTATGTGAATGAATCAACTTTTTTTATAATTTAGATTTAACTCAGTTGACACTGATGATGAATATTTTAAACTTCAGCTTCTTTTTTCACATATTTAAAATTGTCCTCTGAATCATTGATTCAAAACTAAAGGAAGCAAATGCACAATAATTATTCAGGTTACAATTATTTTAAAAATGTATCCTTTTAATTTGCTTTAGACACAAGCAGCATCTCAAGAAAACTTAGAGAAGTTAAGAGAAAATAATAATGCTTCATTAAGAAGTCAGATGGAACTCAGAATTAAAGATCTGGAATCTGAACTCTTCAAAATGAAAAATTCTCAAGAAGATTCTATTAAAACAGAATTGGTAAAATATAAGCAACTCTATCTAGAAGAATTAAAAGCTAGAAAATCATTGTCAAATAAACTAAACAAGTAAGTCAAAACATAAAATCATCGCCAATAAATTAAGCTCATTAATTTGCCTCTAAAGCATAATTTTTTAGTGAGACAGGTTCATGAAATTAGTAGGAAGTGAAAGATAACTAGACAATATAATCTTGGAAAATCATCTTAAATAAATGAACTTACCTTTAAAATGTTAGTTTAGGACAGTTTCTGTCTCACCCCCTCTTTTTAGTTTTATATGGGTTTATTTTTTTCCCTTAGTATTCTCAAATAGTTAACCTGATTTACTAGTCTTTCAGCTAAGTATTTTTGAAGTGTTACAATTGAGATAGTGATATTATTATAAAATTGCTTGGCAGCATTCCTCTGAATAGAAATATTAATGAGTTTAACTGTTTTTTGAAAGATTACAACTTAAACCCAAAGGGTCAAGTACTACTTACTCTTGGCACATTCTGGCACTTGGGAAATTAACTTTTCTTGATAGTGTCTTTGGTATTATTACTAGAGGGCGCCTTGAGACAAACTATTTTTTTTACAGATTTTTCATATAAAAGCATGTTTGTGAAATAGGGAAAGATTAACATAGAGATGAAGGGTAGTATAATTCACACAGTGGCTAAAAATAATGCCTTAGTATGATGGGTTGTGTGGAAGACAGAAAAGGCAGGTCCCACCTCTATGCCATGGTAACAATGTTATGAGCTAATTACCTTTGCAGCTGTGTCAGTGCACTGTGATGGCCAACTCAGCTATCTTGTTCTCCCCTAGAGGTTGCTGCTGTGAATTCTTCCTTAGTGCCAAATGCTTCATTTCTCCCAGGTAATGGGTGAAATGTACTAAGGTGGTGAAAGCAAATGCTTGAAAATGTCATTGAGGCATGATTTTTTAAATCTCTAAACTGGTTTACTAAATGCACATATTTCTAGTTTTTAAAAATTTAGTTTTAATTGTATATATTTTAAAAAGTACAAAACGATGTTTTGGTATATTTATACATAATGGAATGGCTGTTATAGTCAGGCAAATTAAATATCCATCATCTTAAATAGTTACCCTTTAAAAACAAGTATTTCTAGTGGTATCCTCAAGAATCTTCTGCATAGAGCAATTTGTTACCTGTTAAGCCATACATCATTGATAGCCATTTCTCTCCCTTCCCTACTTTGTTTGAATTATTCATTAGGAATCCCCCTAGAAATATGCATATTTGTTTACAATGATTTTAAACCTATAATTATATGCAGTAGGTATGCTTTGACACATTTTCAGTGTTAAAACATTGTTTAACGGGAAATCCGACTTACTATTATGGCAGCTTTAAAGAGTGCAAATCATTTAGGGAAAAATGAAATACTAAGCATTTGTCTATTTTAATCTTCACAGTACTAATGAGAGGCTAGCAGAGGTCAATACTCAACTTCTCATGGAGAAACAGCAGAACAGATCTTTACTCAGCACTCTTACTCTTACCACGAGACCAGTCCCGGAGGCACCTAGTGTTGGAATTCTTAATAATCATCTACTGTTCAACAGAAATCTTATTCCAAGAGAAAACTCAGTGGTTCCTACCTCAACCTCACAGCCTTCAAAAGACAGCTTGGAGAACTACTTGACCAAGGTCAGTTGTATTATCTTTTTTCCTTTGGCTTTAAAATTTCTGATATAATTATTGTTTTTAATTTGGTGAAATACTGAGTTGTTTATCTGACTAATGCATATTAAGTGGAGGTCATAATTATCTGCGCTAATTAAGAAAAGAGACAAAAATTTTACTGTTTTTTAAATGTCCTAGAGCTCTCATCTTTAAGAGATACCCATCTGTTAACTTTATTCAATAGATGTAACTAAACTGATATATTTTATATTTCTTAAAAAGTTTCATTTAATTAGATTTTAGAAATTGAATATTATTGCCTTACAACTAAAGGTATACTTTGAGATACTTGGCTTACTTTCTAATTGATTTTAGTTTGGCTGAGGTTCATCATACTTTTAAAGTTTCCCTGCACCACACCAAGTTTCCCACCCCTAATCATAAGTGAATGATTAGTGAGAGAATTATATTAAGTGAAACGAGTCAGGCACAGAAAGAGAAATACCACATGTTCTCACTTATTGGTGGGAGCTAAAAATTAATATATAAATTCACACACACACACACACACACAAAAAAAAAAAAAAAAAAAAAAAAAAAAACCGGGGGGGAAGATATAACAACCACAACTACTTGAAGTTGATACGACAAGCAAACAGAAAGGACATTGTTGGGGGGGAGGGGGGAAGGGAGAAGGGAGGGAGGTTTTGGTGATGGGGAGCAATAATCAGCCACAATGTATATCGACAAAATAAAACTTAGAAAAAGCTAAAAAAATAAAAAATAAAAAAAATAATAAGTGAATGATTAGCATCCAAACACTTAACCACATGTGGGTATGTATTATTTAAAGGAATACAACAGAAATCCTTTTTATGAATTAAATAAACCTGTAACACTAAAAAAGATTGATTTATTTTTAAGTTAAAATTTTTGTCATTTTCTTCCATTAGAGTACATTGCTAATTGCTATTTTACTTGTAGCATTTTTATCTCAACTGTTGTAAAATGTGCCTACTGCTGGGCAGTTGTACAACATTTTTTAAATGGTTAAATCCAGCCAATATTTGAATTTTTAAAATGCAGTCCTCTTATGTCTAGTTTGCTATCACTTGAATGATTGATGGCTAAGATGGCAATATCAAGTCTTTAAATAGCAACTAGTTTTTATTGTTATTAAAATATTCATTTTAATCAGTGCACATTGGATTATAGTTTTGATGGTGTTTTCATAATCTTTATGCAGAGAAAAGTAGAACAGGCCCATGTTAAATGAAGACTCACCCTCATTTTTTTGCTTGGCGTTATGTCCTGGACACAAATCATAGAAGAACAAAGCTAAGGTTTCTTAGACAGCATTGTGGTGAAATAGCTTAAAAGGAGACAAATTAAATGACTATTTTGGTATATAAATGACATGATCATAGATGGTTGATATTTTTTCATTTTGTTAGCTTATTTTCATTTTATCTTTCTGAAAAAATGAGAGAATCAGGGTCTAAGTGCTTGAGAGTCATGAAATTGGACTACTGGGTACAAAAAGGAAGGGATGTCAAATTCTTTTGTAAAAGTGTGATGCACGTATAAGGTGTTCTCATTAGTGTTTACCAGAAAAATCAGGTAATGTATCATTTTACAAGCTGGTGAAAAAGTGGGTAAATACAGACGTGATGCAAGGGAAGATTTTTGAGGAAATACTTTCCCTTTATTTTTTTGGGAGGAGTGTTTATTTTTTAGTGTTTCTGGAGAAGCTGAAAAATAGTCTATTTTAAACTTAATGTAGTAGTTCCAAGTATACGTGGTTTCCTGTGGAGCACTGGTTTGCCAAATCTGCTAGCTTAATAAGACAGATTAAAAAGCACTCTTCTATCTAGCTACAGAGACATGTCTACAAATCACTGCAGAAATCCTTGAAAGAGTTCTGATACAGTTGTTTACAGAATTCTTAGAGTTACAGAAAAAAAGTGCCCTCGAGTCGCTATGAATTTAATTTCCACCTGGAAAACATCAACTACTACTATGAGAGGTGGTAACATTCTGTCTAAAATGATAGAAAATGGGGTTTTGGTTGGGGCATTATAAAACAACAGTCTTTTAGAGATTTTTAGCTACGATTCTAGAATGTAAAATGTTAAAGGTGGCATTAATTCTGAATTTGTTATTAGTCTCATTTGCCAGGTTGAGCATTTTGGGCTATTTCTACTGTGAAGTTCTTAGAAATGCTATCTTACTTAGCATTTTTTTTATAACTTTAAGGAAAATGATAATAGTAGATTATTTCTGTAGTCTGTGACTTCAGTTGTACTGGTTATTGAAGCAAGTTCTCCATGTTCATAACATTTAGCATTCATTGCATCTCTCCCCATTACATGAATTTTTAGCCCTGCCACTTAATGCAATTGTAGTGATAATAGATAGTAGTTATACTTTTTTTGCTTATTTTTCCTTTCAGTTTTTGCTTTCCAGCTTAATTCTGGGATGGTTTGTCCTATATATCAGAAGTAACTTTATAATTTTATTGTTTCTGTATTCCATTGCATTATTATTATAAAAATTAAAATTAGCCTAAACAGTTACATCACTAGTTAGATTTTTTTGCACATAAAGTTCCTTTCTGATAACTGAAATCTTAAAAATGTATTCCAACTTTATGAAAGATAAAACTTACTTGATTTAAAAATTGGTTTTATGTTCAAGAGTTGTTTAATACTTGTGTGCCTAACACAATCCATGGCCCACAGTGCTAACTTAGTAATCGTTTTTAAATATTTTAAATAGGAAAACTAATTTTTACATTGATTGGTTTTGGATTTGTGGTGCAATACTGACATTTAAAAAAAATTCTAATGATGTATTTAAGTAATTTTTGTATTTTTGAATGTCCATTCAATTTAGCAACTCTTTCTAAATGTGATTATACAAATGCATCAAAACTAAAACATTATTCCTAAAACTTTAACTTTTTACGTGATGGAACATTGTGTCTCAACAGAATATTGAGTTGTATTTTTTTCTTTTCTTTTTCTTTTATTCAAAATATTTTAACATTTACTTGTACATATTTGTGGGGTACATTGTGCTGTTTCAATACATGAATATACTGCACAATGATTCACTTGGTAGATAGCATAGTTTTGTACCCATTGGTCCATCACTTTTCCTTCTCTCCCCTCCCTCCATCCCCACCCCTTTTCCAGCCTCTGGTAACCATTATTCTACTCTACGTCTATGAGAACCACTTATTTTTTTAAAGATTCCACATATGAGTGATATCATTCAGTATTTGTCATTTTGTGCCTGACTTCACTTAACATGGTTCCCAGTTCCATCCATGCTGCTGCAAATGGTAGTATATCATTTTTTTTAAATAGCTGAGTTGTATTCCATTGTGTATATATAACATAGATTTTTATCCATTTATCCTTTGATGAACATTTAGGTTGATTCCATCTTGGCTATTGTGAATAAGTGCTGCGATGAAGATGGGAGAGCAGGCGTATTTTTGATATATTTATCTCATTTCCTTTTGGTATATACCAAGTAGTGAGATAGTTGGGTCATAGGGTAGATCTATTTTTAGTTCTCTGAGTAACCTCCACACTGTTTTCCACAGTGGTTATACCAGCTTACACTCCCACCAGCAGCTTAGGAGAGTTCCTTTTTCTCCACAACCTGCCAGCATTTGTTATTTTTTGTCTTGTTGATAACAGCCATTTTAACTGGAATGAGATGATACTTCACTGTGGTTTTAATTTGCATTTCCCTGATGAGTAGTGATGTTGAGCATTTCTTCATGTGTCTGTTGGCCATTTGCATGTCTTCTTTTAAGAAATGTCTGTTCAGGTCCTTTGACCATTTTTTTAATTGGGTTATTTGGTTTCTTTGGTGTTGAATTGTTTTAAGTCCCTTATATATTATGGGTATTAGCCCCTTATCTGATGTGTAGCTTGCAAACACTATCTCTCATTCTGTAGGTTGTCTGTTCACCTTGTTGACAGTGTCCCTTGCTATATAAAAGATTTTTAGTTTGATATAGTCCCATTTATTTATTTTTGCTTTAGTTGTCTGTGCCTTTGTAGTCTCACTCAAAAAAATGCTGCCTGCTCCCATTTCATGTATTTCCCCTATGTTTTCTACTAGTAGCTGCATAATTTCAGATCTTAAATTTAGGTCTTTCATCTACTTTGAGTTGATTTTTGTGTGTAGTGAGAGATAGGGGTCTACTTTCAGTCTTCTACATGTGGATATCCAGTTTTCCCAGCACTATTTACTGAAGAGGGTGTCCTTTTCTCATTGTATATTTTTGGCACCTTTGTCAAAAATCAGTTGGCAATAAGGGCATGGACTTAGTTCTGGGCTCTCTATTCTATTCCATTGGTCAATTTGTCTGTTTTTATTCCAGTACCATACTGTTTGGGTTACAATAGCTTTATAGTATATTTTGAACTTAGGAAGTGTGAAGCCTCCAACTTTGTTTTTTCTGTTCAAGATTGCTTTCATTATGTGGGGTCTTTTGTGGTTTTATACAAATTTTAAGATCATTATTTCTGTTTCTGTGAAGAATGTCATTGACATTTTCATCAGGAGTGCGTTGAATGTGTAGATTGCTTTGGGTAATATGGACATTTTGATGAGATTCATTCTTCCAACCCATGAGCATGGGATATGTTTCCACTTATTTGTGTCCTCTTCTATTTTTTTTTTTTTCAACAGTGTTTTACAGTTTTCATTGTTGAGGTCTTTCACCCCTTGGTTAAATTTACTCCTAGGTATTTAAGTTTTTTGGTATCTATTGTGAATGGGATTACTTTATTCTTCAGCTACTTTGTGTTGGCATATAGGAAGGCTGTTAATTTTTTCGTGTTGATTTTGTATTCTTCCATTGTACTGAATTCATTCATTAGTTCTATTAACTTTTTGGTAAAGTCTTTAGGGTTTTCTATGTATTTGATCATGTCATCTGAAAATACGGATTGTTTGACTTCCTCTTTTCTCATTTGAATGCCCTTTGCCTTATTGCACAGGCTAGAACTTCTAGTATAATGTTGAATAAGAGTGAGGAAAGTGGGAATCATTTTCTTTTTCCAGATATTAGAGGAAAAGCTTCCAAATTTTGTCCATTCATTATGATATTTTCTGTAGGTTTGTTGTATTTGGCCTTTACTGTGTTGAGATAAATTTCTTCTCTATCTAATTTGTTGAGTGTTTTCATAATGAAAGGGTGTTGGATTTTATCAAATGCTTTTCCTGCATCTATTGAAATATGTTTTTTTCCCTTCATTCTCTTGATGTGATGTATCATGTTTATAGATTTGTATATGTTGAACCATCATCCTTGCATCCCTGGGTGAGTCCCACTTGATAATGGTGTATGACCTTTTTAATGTGTTACTAGATTCTGTTTGCTAGTATTTTCTCGAGGATCTTCGTGTCTTTGTTCATTAGGGATATTGGTCTGTAGTTTTCTTTTTTTGTTGTGTCTTTTTCCAGTTTGGGTATGAGGTTAATGTTGGCCTCGTAGAATGAGTTTGGAAGTATTCCCTCCTTTTCAATTTTTTGGAAGAATTTGAGAATTGGTATTAGTTCTTCCCTGAATGTTTTATAGAATTCAGCAGTGAAACCATCTGGTCCTGGGGTTTTCTTTGTTGGAAGACATATTACTGCTTCAATCGCATTACTCATTATTGGTGTATTTAGGTTTCCTAGTTCATGATTCAACCTTGGTAAGTTGTATGTGTCCAGGAATTTATCCATTTCTTCTGGGTATTCTAGTTTGTTTGCATACAGTTTTCTGTAGAAGTCTCTGATGGTCCTCTGTATTTCTGTGGTAATGTCTCCTTTTTCATTTCTTCTCTCTTTTTTCTTCATTAGTCTAACTAAAGATTTATTAATTTTATCTTTTTGAAAAACCAACTCTTTGTTTCATCAATCTTTTGTAGTGTTTTTTAAAACCTCTAATTCATTTATTTCTGCTCTGATCTTTGTTATTTCTCTCCTTCTACTGATTTGGGGTTTGGTTTGTTTTTGTTTTTCCAGCTCCTTGAGGTGTAACATTAGGTTGTTTATTTGGAGTCTTCTTTTCTGATATAGGCATTTATTGCTGTAAACTTCTGTTTCAGAACTGCTTTCACTGTATCCCATAGGTTCCAGTATGCTGTGTTTTCATTTTCATTTGTTCCCAGGAATTTTTAAATTTCCTTCTTGATTTCTTCTTTGACCCATTTGTCGTTAGCTGCAAAAACTGGCTCTAGCCTATATTTTTCCTTTTTTTTCATGCAGATTTTCTGAAATCTTTGTGTCCATGTGAATAAAGAAATGTTTAATCATAATATATATAGGATACTATTTTTAATCATTTGCTGGTAGAATTTTCATATGACATTATGACAGTACCACTTTCTTCATTTATGTATTTAGGGTTCTGTGCTGAAATATTAACTAGCATAAGACATACTGTAAAATTTTAATTTTCTAAAAGTGGAGAATGAAAAGTGCATTTTAAGGAAAAATTCATTAAAGTGAAGAAACTTTTTTATTTTTATTTATTTAAAAAAATTTTTTTTGAAGAAACTTTTTTAAAGGGCAGAGTTTTGTCAAGAATTACAAAGTAATGCATTCAGCAAAATATGACTTGAAATGTTTAACCTTTGTACTAATAGGATATAACATCACCCTTCTGAAATATATTCAATAGACCAATATTAATTATACTTTTCATCAGATTAATCTAAACAGCATTACACATACATTCCCTATTATCTAAACCTAAATAGGAATTTTATTTATGTGGTTATTTTTCTATTTAAGCAATCCTCAAATTAGGTCTAGTCTCTAAAAGTATTATTTAAAGGCCACATTTTGTAAGTGATATATCATTTCCATGATAATGTCTCTGGTTTAACTTAAACATAAATAATATTTGACTTATTTCAGATGCAGCAGGAGTTGGAAAAAAATATAACTAGAGAACTAGAAGAAGGTATGTTGCCAAAATTTATGATTTAAATGTAGATGAATTGGTTGGTTTTTGAAATAAACTGTAAGCAGCAAATGGCATCCCTTTCCAGTGTTTGTTAATAGATACTACGTGAAGTATTTTTGCTTGCACACATCTAGTGAAAAATGTGAAAACAAATATTCATTTTGAAGACTTTACTTATTCCTCATTTATTCATGTTCCATAGTTTTTAAAAAATCTCAAAAAGTTTGTGTATGTCTTTTTTTCTGGCTCTATACTTTTTTCACTTCTGCCATCCCTATGGAACTGCCGGCCTGCTCACTGAAACTATTCTCAGAAAACAAAGGCATTGTCAACTTCTCAGAGTTATGGTAGAGATATAAGGCTAAAACAACCAGACTCTTCTAGTAATACTTAGTCAAACAATTACAGTTTAGAATCTGTCACTTGACTGGTGACATTTTAAATTTCCAGTCACTTACTTTGTCATTGGTTTACCTTTTGCCCTCAGGAAAATTCCAAGTTCCTTAGCATGGAATGAAACTACTGAGATCAATTTGGTTCTGATCAAATCACTGAGCCTCATCTCTTGCCACTTAGCCTACTCTGCCCCTTTGCTCTAGCATCCGGCTGAACTAGATGATTTATAATCCCACAGGTGTCCTTCCTCACCTGTAGTTCTTGCATGTGCCTCTGTCTGGCATACTTTTCCCTTGTCCGTCAGGGATCAACTTACATATCACCTCCATGAAAAAGCCTACACTACTGACATAAAACTGGGATACATGTCTCGTGTGTGTGTTCCAACAGTGCCTCTGTTTTGCACCTGTCATGGTATCTGTGACTGTATGGAAATTGCCTATTCATCTGTTTTTTCCGATTATAGTACCTGATTGTTGAGGGGTGGACTGTATCATCTTCATCTTGTAATTCCAGTGCTTGTAATAGTACCTTACACATGGTGGTTGAATAAATGAATGAAGAATGAGAAAACCAGGAACTCTGATCCTTAACCCCAATGATAATTAATTCAGTGGGCAACTATGGGCAAATTTTATTTAATAGTAATTTTGTATTATACATACATATTTTTCATTCTTATTAACACTGATAAAGTTCTCAACTTCTTTTTACTGACTTTTACTTAGTTAACTATGAAATCTTTTAGAAAAAGAATATAATTCTTTTTCTTTCTAGCTGCTGCCGAATTTGAATCTGGATGCTACAGAGCTTCTCCTCTAGGATCTACTGATGAGTCAAATAAAAATCAAGATCTACTTTTGCAAGCATCACAGGAATATGTCCAGATTTTAAAGAAAAATTATATGATCTAAAGGATAAAATGTTATTGACTGGATTATTTACATAACATTTTAATTGTTTCTAATTAAATATGTGACATGTAAATATCTTTAATAAAGGATAATATTTTTGTACCATATATGTGTGATGAATATTTTTATAGTATTTTAAACTATGTTTCTTGGCATCCCTAACTAACTTTTAAGCATATTGTGCAAATGAAAACTAGTATTATTGAGTTTTACACACTCAAACTGCCTCAGTGCCAACTGTTTAAACAGCACTCCAGCAGCCAAGTTGTCATTAACACTTTAGTGGAGTTAACTGATGGCTTATTTGTATTTTTCAATTTGTATCACTATATATGGACCTAAAGATTCAGACAGTCATCATTTTGGCTTACTGGTATTGTGGCCATTGTTAATGTTTGGATGTATTACAATTGTTGTAGTGCCATCAAATTTATTAATTTTTTATTTTTATTTTTATTTTTATTTATTTAAAAAATTTATTTATTGAATCAAAATCAATTATACGTATTTTTGGGGTTGAACATTGAGATATGTTGATTAAATCAATATTACTAGCATATATATTGTTACAAATCGTAATTATTCTTTATGCCACTTGTCCAATCTCTCCCCTTCCCCCAGTCCCTCCCCCTCCCCCCTCTAATTACCCTAGATTTCTTCTCTCCTTTTGAAAGAATAATGGTTACTCTGTTAATTTGTTGCCTAGATGATCTGTCCAATGCTGAGAGATGTGATCAGGTCCCCCAGTATTATCATAAAGCAGATGCTTCTTCTGTCACTCTGAAATGGGTTTTGTGGAAAGAGACATCCTGTTCTTTTCTTTGTCTCTGCTGGTGACTTTTCTTGTGTGAATGCACTCCAGTGGTTGGCGGACCATCTGTGTGGTGGTTGTGGTGTCTAGGCGCTTTTGCAGCAGCCTTGTTTATTGTGGTGGCTATGGTGGGCCCCCCACGTGGAGGTGATGTTTTTGGTATGCTCCTTGGCACTGGCAGTATGCCTGATTGTGGGCTGTGTTTGGTCCCCTTCTCCATGCCTCTGGTCCCTGGGCAGGCCCCAAGGCACTGGTGCCATGTGCCTAGTTGTGCAATGTGCCTAGTCCCCTTCTCCGTGTCCTGGGTCCCTGGGCGGGGCCCCAAAGTGCTGGCGTTATGTGCCTGGTTGTGGGAGGAGGGTCCGGTCCCCTTCTCCATACCTTGGGTACCCAGGTGAGCCCCGAGGTGCTAGTGTTTTGTGCGTGCTGTGGGAGAAGGGTCCAGTCCCCTTCTCTACGCCTTGGTTCCCCAGGTGGGCCCTGAAGCTCTGGCATGGTGTGCCTGGTTGTGGGAGAGAGGTCTGTTCCCCTTCTCCATACCCCGGGTCCCTGGGTGGGCCCCAAGGCGCTGGCTCAGTGTGCTTGGTTGTGGGAGGGTGGTCTGGTCCCCTTCTCCATGCCCTGGGTCCCTGGGTGGGGCCCAAGGTGCTGGTGTGGTGTGCCTGGTTGTGGGAGAGAGGTCCGGTCCCCTTCTCTATGCCTCAGGTCCTTGGGTTGGCCCTGAAGTGCTGGCTCAGTGTGTCTGGTTGTGGGAGAGAGGTCCATTCCCCTTCTGCTTGCCTCGGGTCCCTGGGAGGCCCCAAGGTGCTGGTGTGGTGTGCCTGGTTGTGGGAGGGTTGTCCGGTCCCCTTCTCCATGCCCTGGGACCATGGGCAGGCCCCGAGGCGCTGGCTTGGTGTGCCTGGTTGTGGGAGGAGGCGTCCAGTCCCCTTCTCCATACCTTGGGTAACTGGGCTGGCCCTGAAGCACTGGCTCAGTGTGCCTGGTTGTGGGAGAGAGGACCATTCCCCTTCTCCTTGCCCCAGGTCCCTGGGTGGGCTCCGAGTTGCTGGCATGTTGTGCCTGGTTGTGGGAGGGGGGTCCAATCCCCTTCTCCATGCTTCAGGTCCCCAGGCTGGCCCTGAGGCAGTGGTGCAGTTTGCCTGGAAGTGGGAGTGGGATCCGGTCCCCAGATCCAAGCTCCCATCCTCAGATCCAAGCCTTCCAGACAGGCCCCAAGGTGCTGGTGGTGTGCCTGGGCCGGAACTAATTTTTTGTCCTTTGCTTCTAACACAGGGGAACTTCCTATGGGAACCAGTACTTGGGCTGTGTGGTTGTTTAAATTGCTGCTTTGCTGCTGTTTCCCTAGGGAGGGCTTTTTGTGCAGCTCAGGGTTTAATGGTTGATCTTACAGGTACTTCCTGCTCTCCAGAGACCTGGTATCTGTGTTCTGTAGAATCTCTCATCTGGGCCAGAGTTTTTTCATCAAACTGCACCCCATGCAATTCTGCATTCCCGACCAGTCTCCTCTGAGTGGTCCTGTGCTGATTGGGGGGCAGATCAGCTGTCCTTGCTGTGTCCCAGTGTTCTCCTGGTGGGCCCGTCTCCCCCACTGCCCATCCCATGGGATGGGCCCTGCGCTGGTCCCTTGCAATGACTCACTGGCCTCTGAATGGCTCCCTTTTTTCAGTTGTTCTGGCTCCTTGCTCCTGCCTGGGTCCATGTGAACCCTATTAGTGGTCTTGCTGTCCTGGCAGCACCAAGGCCCCTTCTCTCCTGCCACCTCCAAGTAACTCCATCTGAAGGGCGCAGCTGCAGCTTCTGCCGGCTCCTGCTCCAAGCGCTCAGCAGCTCGAGCCTTAAAGCAGCTGTGGCCCGAAATGCTCAGAGCAGCTTTTTCTGTCTCTCATTGTAGTTTCTCCCACCTTCATGAACTCCGTAGGTCTCTCCTCCTCTTCCCCTGAGCTCCAGTGGCCCCGGCTTGGCTGATGTTACATTTTTATAGTTATAAATTTGGTTGATTTGTGGGAAAGAGTGACTCTGCAGACCGTCTATTCCGCCATCTTGATTGGATCCCAACATCCTCTTATTTTCTTTGTCTCTGCTGGTGACTCTCCTTGTGTTGATGCACTCCAGTGGCTGTCAGACCATCTGCATGGTTGTTGTGGTGTATAGCCACTTTCATGGCAGCCATGGTTATTGTGGTGGCTGGGGTGGGCCACCCACATGGAGTTGATGTTTTTGGCATGCTCCTTGGTGCTGGCAGTATGCCTGGTTGTGGGGAGTGTCTGGTCCCTGGCTCCATACCTTGGGACCCTGGCTGGGCCCTGAGGTGCTGGTGCAGTGTGCCTGGTTCTAGGAGGGGGTATGGTCTCTGGCTCCATGCTTCAGGTCCCTGGGCAGGCTCCAAGGCACTGGTGTGGCTTGCCTGGTTGCAGGAGGGGGATCCAGTCCCCTTCTCCATGACTCGGGTCCAAAGGTGGGCCCCAAGTTGCTGGTGCGATGTGCCTGGTTGTGGGAGGGGGCGTCTGATCCCCTTTTCCATGCCTTGGGTCCCCGGACAGGCCCCGAGGTGCTGATGTGGTGTACCTGGTTGTGGGAGGGGGGTCTGGTCCTTGGCTCCATACTTTGTGTCCCTGGGCAGAGCCCTGATGTGCTGGCAGTGTGTGTAGCTGTGGGCAGAGGGTCCAGTCCCTTTCTCCATGCCTCAAGTCCCTGGGGGGGTCCCGAGGCAGTGGCGTGGAGTGCCTGGTTGTGAGAGAGGGGTCTGGTCCCCTTCTCCATGCCTTGGGTTCCTGGGTGGGCCGCAAGTGCTGGCGCTGTGTGCCTGGTTGTGGGAGGGTGGTCCAGTCCCCTTCTCCATGCCTCGGGTCCCTGTTAAGACTTTCTTGTGGCCTAACATATGATCTATCCTGTGTAATGTTCCATTTGTGCTTGAGAAGAATGTGTGTTCTGCTGCTGTTGATTAGACTGTTCTATATATGTCTATACAAATTCATTTGGTTTAAAATGTAGCTCAAATCCAAGGTTTTCTTATTAATATTCTGTCTAGCTGCTGTGTCAATTGATGAAAGTGGGGTATTGAAGACTCCTATTATTATTGTATTGCAGTCTATCTCTTCTTTTAATCTCTTGATTTGCTTTATATATTTAGGTGCATGATGTTGGGTGCATATATATATACAATTGTTATACTTTCCTGATGACTTAATCCCTTTATCATTACATAATGACCTTCTTTGTTTCTTTTTACAGTTTTTGACTTAAAGTCTATTTTTTCTGATTTAAGTATAGCTACCCCTGCTTTCTTTTGGTTTCTATTTGTGGAATACCTTTTACCATACTTTTATTTTCCATCTATGTGTGTTTTTAAACCTGAAGTGAGTCTCTTGTAGGTAGCATATAGTTTTGTCTTGTCCTTTTTGTTCATTTAGCCACTCTATGAATTTTGATGGGAGAATTTAATCCATTTTTATTCAAAGTAATTATTGATAAGTAAGTACTTACTACTGCCATTTTATCTTCCTTTGTGCTTTGATGGTTTTCTGTAGTGATATGCTTTGAATCTTTTTTTTTTTTTTTTTTTATCTTTTCTGCATCTACCAGAGGTGTTTTCTTTGTGGTTATCCTGAGACTTACATAAAATATCTTTCACTTATAACAGGGGCTAATAACAACTTTTAACTTTTATTGCCTACACAAACTATACTTTTACTCTCCCCCTCACATTTTGTTTTTGATGTTGCAATTTATATCTTTTTATAATTTGTTTCTTTTAACAAATTATTGTAGCTATAGTTGTTTTTAATAGTTGTGCCTTTTGATCTTTAAACTAGAGATATACTACCATTACAGTATTAGAGTTTAAATTTGATAATGTACTTGCTTTTACCAGTGACTTTTATACTTTCATAAGTTATTAATTATTGTCCTTTTCCTTCAGCTTGAAGAATGCCCTTTAGCATTTCTTGTAACTCAGGTCTACTGGTGGTATACTCCCTCAACTTTTGTTTAAGAAAGTCTTTATTTCATCTTTATTTTTAAAGACAGGATTGCTGGGTATAGTATTCTTGGTTGGCAGTTTTTTCTTTCAGGATTTTGAATATATTATCCCACTCCCTTCTGGACTGCACTTTCTGCTGAAAAATTCACTGATAGTCTTATAGAAGTTACCTTATGTGTAACAAATTGCTATTCCTTTGCTGCTTTCAAAGATCTCTCCTAACCTTTAACATTTGACAGTTTGATTATAATGTGTCTCAGTGGGTGTCTCATTGGATTCATCCTATTTGATGTTTTTTTGATTCCTGGATCAGGATTTCTGTTTCTTTCTCCAGGCTTGGGAAGTTTTCTATCATTATTTCTTTGAGTATGTTTTCATCCCTTTTCCTCTCTCTCTCTCCTTTTGAGATTCCAGTAATGTGTTATTGTTTTACATGATGGAGTCCCATAAATCCCTTAATATATATATACACTCTTTTTCATTCTTTTGTCCTTTTGCTCCTTTGATTGGTTGGCTTTTAATGACATGTATTTAAGTTCACTGATCCTTTCTTCTGCTTGATTTAGTCTGCTGTTGAACCATTCTATTGAATTTTTCATTCAGTTGTTGTATTCTTTGCCTCTATGATTTGTGTTTGATGCTTTTTAATTTTTCTCATTGTTGAAATTCTCACTTTGTTCATGCATTGCTTTCCTAAGCTCAGTGTGCAACTTTATAACCATTCTTTTTAATTTCCTGTTGGGTAAATTATATATCTCCATTTCATTAGGGTCTATGTTTGGATATTTATCTTGTGTGTGTTGTGTTTTTTAAATTTGGAACATATTTCCCTATTTCTTCATTTTCCTTGACTCTTTGTGTTAATTTATGTGCATTAGATAAGACAACAACCTTTCCCAGTTCTTTCAGACTGACCTCATGTAGGAGAATGACCTTGTCAATCAGACTGCCCAGAGTTCAGTTCTAAGTGCCTCTCAAAACTTTGTGTTTGTACCAACTACTGTCTCTTTTTTTAATGATCCTCAGTGGATTAGAATGTGCCAAGTCCTGTCAGTGCTCGAAGACAGAAAATATTGAAGCTTGTCTCTCTAGGTGCAGCTGGAAAGGTTGGGGTGTTAGATGTGTGTTCCTCAGGGCACACATCATCAGGACAAAGGTAAGAGCAGGATTTTATATTCTATTCTCTCTGCAATAAACTAAGGAGAAGATTTGTGGCAAATGACTGCAGTTTCATTCAGACTGCAGACTCTGATTCTGTGGGGATAGCCACTGGAAGTGGGCCTGTTGAAGGTCCACCTCTTTGTTTTCTGTGATCTAGGGAAACTTGGGATGCAGAGCCTCATCAGTTTCCAGAGCTAGGTGGTTAAGAGGCCAATCCCTCAGGTGGGGATGATAGAAGTTGTAGCACTTGGTCCCTGGACAAATATCTTTCAGGGGGCATTTACAGACCTGGTTTTATTTTTGGAGTAAGCTCAGGGAAAAGGCTTTGGAAATGCCCAAACTCTCATTTAGGATCCCAGAGGTCAATTGTCTGTCCTGTTGTCTCCAAGATGTGGGCATTTGCCACATACCTTTTCTCCAGGAGGGGATAGAAGGTTGATCCTAAATAAGCAGCTGGAAAACTCTGCAGACAAACTCTCTTCAGGAAAAAACTGGGAGATATGCATTTTAATGTTTTGTCTGCACTGATCCCGGAGGGTATAGCTCCTAGAAATGCTTGCAGAACTGCTTGAAACCACCTTTTTGTTCTTTGATTTAGGGTGACTGTTGAATGTCAAGTCCCTTACATTCCCAGAGGTAGGTGGTTTATGATGCAGTTTCTTGGACAGGAGCTGTAAAAGTTGGGGCATTTCAGGCATGGAAAAACTTCTTCCAGTAAGAATCGAAAGACTTGGGATTATCACTGGGCAAGCTGGGAGAGAAGGCTCAGAAAGTGTCTAAATTTCTGTTCAGGCTTCTGGAGATGTGTTGGTTTTCTGCCTCATTAATTCCCTTATGCTGGTTAGAAACTTGACTGTCAAGCAGCAATTGGAAGAGTGTGCTGGCAAATCCCTTCTGAGGAGAAAATGGGAGCTATGTGTTTGAGCTCTTTCTTTACACTGTTCCAGGAGGTGTAGCCTCTGCACTTGCACACCTGTTTACAGTCACCTCTTGGTACTGTGATCTAGGGAGATTTGCATATGCCTAATCTTTTCTGCTCCTAGAGCTAGAAGATTTAGGATACAGTCCTTGGATGTGAGCTTTAAGAGTTGGGGCATTTGATGTATGGATAAACTCCTTCTTGGAATAATTGGTAGACCTGGATTTATTGCCGGGGTGAGCCAGGGGAGAAGGCTTGGGAGGTACCCAAATCCCCTTTTAGGTTCCCAGAGGTCTATAGTTTGTCTGATCAGTTAACCTCTCAGATGCAGGCTAGTTAGAAGCTCTACCATCAGCAGCACTTAGAAGAATGTGCTGGCAAACCCCTTTCAGTGAAAAACTGGAAGTTTTGAGTTTTCGCTCCTTCATTTAGCCCCTGTTTGAGGGGGATGAAGCCCCTTGAAGTGTTTGTGCACCCATATAAAACCACCACCTTGTTCTGTGGTTTAGGAAGACTCATGTATGCCTAGACTTTTTACTCCCAGAGCTAGGTGGGGAACCTCAGAGATAGGGTACAATATCTGTGGCTCAAACCCCTCTCTCTTCAGGGAGTAGCTGGGTGTTGGGGACTCCTTTCTGATTGAATGAAGCAGTGGCCAGGGTGGGGTTTGTGCCTGATTGTGCTTCACCTTTTCTTAGCCATTCAATGTGGATGTTTCCTTATTTGCCCATTGTGTAAGAATCTCTCCACTTGTTTCTGACTTTCTCTCAGAGGGAATTGATGTGTATGTAGATGTTTATTAAGTGCATCCATAAGTGGAGAGTCAGGACTTTCCTATTCCACCATGTTGGTGATAGTACTCTCCTAAAATTTAATATTATAATGGTGTCAGTTATCCCCAAAATGATTCTGTAAGTTTAAAGCAAATATAATCAAAATCCCAACTAGCAATTTTTAGAAACCTGACAATTTAGTTCTAAAATTTATATGGAAAAGCAAAGACTCAAAATGATTGGAAAAAACAACCAAAGGAAAATAAAATTGAGTAATGGTCCCTGCTAAATCAATATCAAAATTTAATATCAAGCTACAGTAAATAAAGTCACAGATATTGATGGAAATATAGGTAAATTAACCAGTAGACCAAGAGAATACCTAGAAACAGACTAGCATATATTTGAAACAGATCATAGGTATGTTATATGAAAGCTTAATTTGTTGCTGAATTGGATTTTATAACAGTAGGGGAAATAGACTACTAAATATATATATGGAAAAACATTAGCTTGGATCCTTACATCATATTTTGTAAACAAATAAATTCCTAATAAGTTAAAAACTGAAAAAGAAAACAAAACTTTGAGGAAATTTACAAAATCCTGAAAATACAAAACTTAACAAAACCAACGCAAATAGAAATGAAAAATCTTAATAGTCCTATAACTACAAAAGAGACTGATTCAGTATTTGAACATACACATACATACCTCTCGGAGTTTTCATTTGCCTTGTGTATTTTTGACTACATTTTCTTTAATTTTTCCTTATCCTGTTATTCCAGATGTGCTTTTTATATACAGCATAGGGAAGTGGTAGATATTACTAATGCTCACCCATATTTCTAGTTATCCTTCCCTTTTTCGAACACAAAGAAAACTTCATTTCTCATCTCCTAGGGTCATGTTAATAGTTCTGACTTATGAATTATTATAAAACTCATGCGTATCACTTTCATTGTCACACAGTTTAGTGCAATTCTCTATGCCCTAATCTAATGCTTCATGTTGTGGTTCAAGTGCTATATGATTGAGGCAGCCTGGAATTCTTAGTCATTGTGTAGAAGGCAGCCTCAGCACTGCATGGAGCAAGAATTAAAATTTTGTTAGATTGCTGAAAGTTTGGGGTTTTCTTCTTACCATAAGATTACCTAGCCTATCCTGAGAGATGATTCTCTTTTTATCCAATCTAAAAATCATTATCTCAGTGCCGGCCCATGGCTCACTTGGGAGAGTGCGGTGCTGATGGCACCAAGGCCATGGGTTCGGATCCCTATATAGGGATGGCTGGTTAGCTAACTTGGGAGAGCGTGGTACTGACAACACCAAGTTAAGGGTTAAGATCCCCTGACCGGTCATCTTTAAAAAAAATAAATAATAAAATAAAATAAAATTTGTGTGTTTTAAAATTTATTTATTCTTAATTGACTCCTGAAAATTGTATATATTTATGGAGTACAATGTGATATTTGGGTACATTTGTACATAGTGCAGTGATTATATCAGAGTAACTAGCATATTCCTCACCTCAAACAGTTGTCACCTCTTTGTGTTGGGAACATTAAAAATCCTCTCAACCTAGCTACTTGAAGTAATATAGTAATTTGTTGTTGACTTTAGTCTCCCTGTGTTGCTATAGCACTAGATCTTCCTAATTCTCTACAATTTTGTATCTATTGACCACTCTCTTCCCCTTCTTCCTCCCCGCTTTCCTTACCTGTCTCTAGTAACCACTATCCTACTTACTCTCTAGTAACCACTATCCTACTTACTCTCTACTTCTTTGAGATCAACTTTTTTTAGCATCTGCATAAAAGTGAAAACATGCAGTGTTTCTCTTTCTGTGCCTGGCGTACTTCACTTAACATAATTTTCTCTAAGCCCATCCATGTTGCTGCAAATGGCAGAATTTCATTCATTTTTATGGCTGAGTAGTATTCCATTGTGCGGATATATCACATTTTCTTTATCCAATCATCTGTTGATGGACATTTAGGTTGGTTCCTTATCTTGGCTATTGTGAATGGTGTAACTCTCATTTTAATGGATTCAATAGTTTCTGTAAGCTCCTTTACCATGACTTCCCAATTTCTGAGCTCCTAATTTTGATTTATTTATTAATTGAACTGATTTAATTGCTAATTGGTTTTATTTTTTTAGTAAGGACTTATATCTCCTTGCAGTTTGTATATTGTATAGTCTTATTTTATTTTCTAAGAGGATTTTGGAGACATTGCTTCACTGTGTCTTGGCATTCAGTATTGTCTATAAAAGGCTGTTCCCCTACATTCTCCTTTGAAGATGGCCTCCCCTTCTCCTTTTTCTAACTTGTGCAATAGTAGTCTTTATTTATGATTGAAAATCAATACCTCTACTGGCATACGCTGCATTTATGAATTTCTCCTTTTCAATGTGAAGAGTCAAGTCTTCTCTTATTTAATAAGCTTTTCTTTGCAAATTTTGTTTCTGAGTTTTTTCGCGAGGGTTTTTTGAGGACTTGAATTAAGAAAAGTTTATTGTATTCTTTTCTTTAGCAACCCCAATTATGTAAATGCTAAATTACATTGTCTTCTGTGTCTATCATCATCTTTTAAATTACTTTTTTATCTTTTCTTTTCTCCAGTTTATATTTAATATTTCCTTAAGTCTGACTTTCAAGCTCCTCTAAGTTCTTTGGGAAGCCTGACATTTTAGGAACAGGTTTGTGGAATAGGAGCCAGCAAAAGTGAGTTTAGGAACAGAAACTTAAGCCCATTGAATTATGAACTGCAAGTGTCTCTAGTTGCAGGGAAGGCTGTTAGATATTTATGTATCCCTATAAACTTTCTTTAGAAGCTATGTAAGTGTAAATCCATAAGCATAAGGAAACGGGAGAGAAGACAACAGTAAATGCGTAATATCAACTGTAGCAACTGACCCAGAGGGGCAGATAAATACAAAAAACTATCTTCAGGTAAAGCTAATAAGAAACAAGCAATTTATACTGCCCCAAACTGGTAAGGCAAGGGAACGGGAATCACCAGGTACCTCGGAAACACAGAGTGCCAGGTAGAGCTAAACATAGGATGGGTTGAAAGTCTGTGTGTGGATTAGGACATCAGATTACTCACCCATAGCTTTTTAGTCAGATGACTGCTCCTCCGCTATCCCAACAGAAAACAGCATCTTAACTTCTGGAGCAGTTGAACGAAAGATGCACCGGGTGCAGGAAAACTAGGCACTGGTGAAGGCCAGGGAACTGGATGGCCAGTTTTCTTTGTTCCATTTTTTCTTCTAATGGTTTATAAATGGTACATTCTACTTCTGTTATTCTGTTTATAGCCATGTGATTTTATGAAAATTCTTAAGTTTATCTTTTTGAAACAATGACAGGAATGAATCTACATGCTCTCCTTGATATGACAAGACATTTAATACCTTTACAAAATCCCTTTACTCCTTTGCTACATTGCCCCAGATTACTCTTCTCTTATGACCACCACCCACATTGATTAAATCTCGAATTTGTGCTCCTGATTTTGCTATAAAGAAAAACACAAAGTCACCAAACCTATTTAACCTGAGCAGTTCACCATAGCATTTTGTACTTCATTTGAGTGATTGTTTGGCTGTTTGGGCTCAAAATTTTTGTCCCTCAAAAACTTTAAGAAATTATTCTTTTTTTTTTTTTTTTTTTTCCCAGTATTGCTAATGAGAAGTCTAACGTGAATCTCATTCTATTTCCTTTTTTGGTAATATCTCTTTATGTCTGTCTCCCTTTTTCTGGAAGTTCTGAGGATTTGCTCTTTCACCAGGATGTGTGTAAGTATGTCTCCCCCACTCAAATCAGCATCTACCTTTCAGACACAAGTTCTTTCACAGCATCAAAGCATGCAATAATTATGTATTTTGTGACTGATCATTTGCATAGGGGTACCTGAGGAAGATAGGAAAGTTCTTTGTTCCCATAGCATTACAATATCATGAATTATTCCAAATACATATGGCCTATCACCCTTCAACTTTCAGCAATTTGGCATGCCCTAGAGAGGGTAAAAATTTTGGCCCATTGAATCTATTTTGCTTCTGTTAAGAGAGTGGATTCCACATGGGAGTCTAGAGTAAGTTATTGCATAACCAGTTTAGTCTTTCCATTTTCAATTTTAAGATAAGACCCACAAATAAGCAATATTAAGTCAGGATTTGGTATAGGAGTGTATAAATATCTGTTCTGGACTTAGGCATTTCTCACACTGCAGAAAAACAATTATGAGGTTGCTGGATTGAGAGCCTTAGATAAGAGAATAGAAATATGAGGAGAAATGAATAATATTTCATGATTAGCTAATCAACTGGCTGGAGTTCGAGCACTTTTAGTTATCCACAGAGATTGTAGTACATGTGCTATCTTCAGATTTGAAGGTGATCCTAGTACAAGACCTATAGATGCTTTAACTAATCTGAGGCAAGAAGAGTAGCTTCTCTTACTGGATCAAGGGACAGATTATAGTAAGCAACAGGTCTTTTGGTGCATACTGTGTTATGTTCATAACCCTAGAGTGTGTCCTAATTTTTCATGAACATACAGAAAGAAAAATTTGTGATAAAATGGGATACTCAGGATAGGGGGTAGTTAAATGATATTTTGAGATCAATGAAGGCCCTTTCAGTTTCTGTGTTCCATGGAAGTGGTTCTGAGCTTTTTGATTTAGTCAAAAACTCTTGCATCTGAGTTATTCTCTATTCCTCATTCTCTATACCTCATCCACAACTACCACATCCAAGCCATGCATAAATCTACAAGTGTCACATAGATATATATTGTTATTTTCTTTCTCATTTTAGAGGAATAACATGAGTTAACAGTATTTCCTTTTTAAACTTAACATATTTTTTATTTATTTTTTTAGCTGAAAAAATATAGTTTTTCAGCTGTAACAATTGACTATAACTTTACAGAAGTTACAATCAGAGACAGTATTATGTAGTTTGTTAAAATTTATTTCTATACAGAGTGGGAGAAAATATTTGCAAAATATACATCTGACAAAGGATTAATATCCAGAATATACAAGGAACTCAAACAACTTTACAAGAAGAAAACAAGCAACCCAATTAAAAAATGGGCAAAAGAGCTAAGCAGGAATTTCTCTAAGGAAGATATACAAATGGCCAACAGACATATGAAAAAATGCTCAACATCACTCAGCATCCGGGAAATGCAAATCAAAACCACACTGAGATACCAACTAACCCCAGTTCTAGGATGGCTAAAATCCAAGACTCTGAACGATAAATGCTGGCGAGGTTGCGGAGAAAAAGGAACTCTCATACATTGTTGGTGGGACTGCAAAATGGTGCAGCCTCTATGGAAAATGGTATGGAGGTTCCTCAAACAATTGCAGATAGATCTACCATACGACCCAGCTATCCCACTGTTGGGAATATACCCAGAGGAATGGAAATCATCAAGTCGAAGGTATAACTGTTCCCCAATGTTCATCGCAGCACTCTTTACAATAGCCAAGAGTTGGAACCAGCCCAAATGTCCATCATCAGATGAGTGGATACGGAAAATGTGGTACATGTACACAATGGAATACTACTCAGCCATAAAATCGAATGAAATACTGCCATTTGCAACAACATGGATGGACCTTGAGAGAATTATATTAAGTGAAACAAGTCAGGCATAGAAAGAGAAATACCACATGTTCTCACTTATTGGTGGGAGCTAAAAATTAATATATAAATTCACACACACACACACACACACACAAAACGGGGGTGGGGAGAGGATATAACAACCACAATTACTTGAAGTTGATACGACAAGCAAACAGAAAGGACACTGTTGGGGGGGAGGGGGAAGGGAGAAGGGAGGGAGGTTTTGGTGATGGGGAGCAATAATCAGCCACAATGTATATCGAGAAAATAAAATTAAAAAAAAAAAATTATTTCTATTATTGGAATGTAATGGTACAGATTACAATACTTGCGTACAATATGTGTTTGAGTACTAATAAATTATTTTAATGGTATTAAAAATTTATAAATAAAGCAAATGCATATATCTAGTCATGTGTAAAAGACTTGGCCTGTACCATTTTTTCCCAGCAATTTATTATGAGTAGTCAGCGGAACCATTTTCTAATCTGGTTTTCTCTACACTCTATTTGGAAGAAATTCTCTGAAATTCGTGAGATATAGATGGTAATGTATCCATTCTCCAGTGTTTTTGTAAGCTCGTCTTTCTTTTGTTAAATTTCTTTGGTCTATTATGCAGTTCCTGGGATGGAGGGACCCCTGTGTCCATGTCATCATTTTTATAAAACTCCTACCTTTTAACATGCACTGAACTGTGTTCTTGAAAGGCAGGTCTTGTTATGTAGTTTCTAGAGCTACAAAAGTTGCTTGGTGCTTTTTATGGTTAATACTAACTTAGCATTAATAGTTTAATAGTAGTTGTGCTTTTATGTGGGTAGATGTAGCATTTTCATGAAATCTCAAGATTGTAAGAGCAGTGAGTCTAAGATTTTAGGGAAAATATCTTTAACAATATTTTAAAGGAGAAATAAAAAGAAATTTTGTGTTTCTGCTTTCTAGAATTTTAGTCATTGTTTAAGAGCAACTTTATTAAAATAACCACAAGATGGCACCAATTCTCTATTTTAAAAGCCATGGTAAACTAGACTGAGGATTCCTTTGTCTTTCATCTTTACATGTTCCAAGTCCTAGTTACAGCTACCTCTTGAGTTTATCGTTTATAAGATATAAACCTAGCAGCATCTGTATCACATTTAAAGTCTGTCCACGGAGTAACTGATTTGGGAATTCCATCTGTTGTACTATACCCAAATCAAGGAAAGAACTGCTCCATTGCTCTCCTAAACATTTAAGATGAAATGTCAGAGTTAGGGTGTTCTTAAGTGCAATATAATGGAACAAATCCAAACCCAGGGCCTCTCATTTCACATCTTTATGGTATTTCTTTAGCATAACTTCAGCAAATCCCCCCTCAGCCCACCTACCCAAACCACTAAATGTCTACAATTTCTCACAAATCAGTCACTACAAAGCACTGAATTCTATAGAAAAACATGTATGTGTTTTAAGATCTGGATTAATGAGTCTCCTGATTCTAGGTTGCCTATTCTAGATTATTTTGTTTTAGTAAACCAGATATCCAGATTACTCATGTTTGTGTAGGTTTAGAATGTCGATTGAAAAAGACCACCATTAATTACTCTCTTGTCAGTGTTTTTGTATTATTCTATAAAAGGAATTTGGTTTTCTTAAAATATTTAGGAGATAAAATCAGGCCAATTGTTCTATGAGCACCTCCACTATCTTTGAACTGTGAAACCCTTTCTTTCATATTGGTTTCAAAGCTCTAGACTCTGCTCTAGGTGCAGCTGAACATGGCCTACAGGTGACACGTTTCTGATTATGCATGTCTCTCAGGGTTCTTCCTTTCAAATTTAGCCATCCCTTCTAGGCTTTCATCTGGGGATGGTGTCCACTTTTCAACGGGATCCTCTATACTTCAGAAAATACCTTTTTTATGAGAAGGGTAAGGATATTAGGCAATTCAAGAATATTGTTTGAAACTTAAAAATTTATCTGTTCTATTTCTTACCCACATTCCGATTGATAAACTTAAGCAAGCAAAGCACTATTTGGTGCTCAGTCACCTATCCTTTATCTCCTGTCACTACACAGATTCCGTTCTCCTTCTGTGCCCAGTCTTTCTCAAGCAGTCCTCTTGCTCCATAATTTTCTCTTCCCCTCTTTCTTTTCTTCTTTTCTAAATCCTGTTCTCTCAGGTTAGCTAAACTGCGTTTGATATAAATAAAGCAAAGTTGTGCACTATTAACTATAAGATGTCACACTTTTATTTGTATTTTAGTTATACGATCATCTGTTTCTTACCCTTGACCATGAGCTGCTAAGAGGCAAGACCGTGTCTTATTCATCCCTATGTTTGGTACTCAGAGGACACTCTAATGTTAGCCAAGAGGGGGAGAGAGTAGACACATCAGTGGTAAAGATAGGAACTTTTCAACCATGTAAATATCCACCCACTCTCACTGCTTAGGTGGTCTTACATGCCTTGCCATAGCTCCTGAAATTATATAATTAAAATATGGCAGACATAATGGGTGAAATGGATATTGTAATAAGTAAGTCATCTAGGGTGCGTTTAGATGTCTCTGTTCTAACTATGAGCTATCTTTTTGCATCTTTGCATTGGTCCCATGTTTTTCCTCCTTTCCTTTTTTCTTTGTTGGGAATGAAAACAGTATAGTTGTTCCCCTTAACTTTTATAGTATTCTGCTACTGCACATTATGAAGTCATTCAGTTTTCTTTCTCTGGGTTAAAAATCTAAAAATTGACAGAATTGCATCAGCCATTAAGGAGTGGCTCTAAAAACCAAAACATGAATAATTAAGAAAGAAACTGACGAGGAACTGCAATCTACAGCCGCAGAAGCTGACCATAAGTGTGGTCTATGAATGCAAGGGAGAAAGCATGTTCTAAAATGCCTATGAATGTTACAGTGGGTGGTACACTTGTATCAGGGACCTCCATTGAATCTTAGCTCCCAGCATTTAAGACCTTTTGTGGTCCCCTCCCACACTGACTCTGGGCTTCACCATGTGACTGACTTGGTCTAGTGAGGGCATTAGCAAGTGTCACACAAGCATTTGGGGCTTGCTTGCTTGGAAGCAAGAGAGTGCAGGTTCCTATTGACTTGGAATAAGGTTCACAATGCTGATTGTAAAACTCTTAAAAAAGAAACATACAGATTTCTTTAATAGAAGTTTTAGAATTTTGTAGATCACACTAGGCAGAAAAGGAAAAATGAGATCTTAAAGGCCATTCTCAACATACAAAAAGGAAAATAAAATAAATTAGACCTGACTGTTCTTTGAGATAGGACTATAAGAAGAGGGAAATAATTTAATAATTAACTAGATCGGAGAGACTGACTAGGATCTAAAGAAATCTCACAGAGGAAACCAGAGTGGTGATCCCAGAGGGAGCCCAAATTCAGGAGATAACTAAGTTATACATGGGCAATGGAAATTAAGATTTTGGATGTTCTCCAATGCATCCTGGTTAGAAGCATCCTGGTTAGAAGCATGGACTTTGAGGCCAAGGCATCTGGGTTCAAATCCCAGACCTACCTCTTCCTATCTGTGTAATTTTGGGCAAGTTACTTAACCGCTCTCTATCACTTTTTCTCCATCTAGCAAATGGAGAAGATAATACCTAGCTCATGGGGTTCTTATGAACACTGAATTATTTAAAACATTTGAAATTTGATAAAGGCTATGTGATTGTTAGCTATTATTATTTGAAACATTTTCACCATTAAGTAAGGTTTTCTGTGAGTTTTATACCTTTATCGAGGTAAGGAAAATTTGCTACAAAGTTCTTTTTTTCCCATTAATTATAAACTAGTTAATTTTTTTTAATCAAATCATGTATTTGAATACATTGGGAAGATCATATGGATTATCTCCTTCAATCTGTGTATTTGAAAAATAGTATTATTAATGTTTTTAATCTTGAAAAATGCTAGAAAACCCTAAATGTGAGAATATAATGTGGATTCAATTTACTGATAGTTTATAATAATAGCACTTAACTAAGAGACAGACTTTCACATTAGGTTGTTTTTTTTTTTTTTTAAATCCTGCTATATGTTGTTTTGATTTTTAAACACATCCATGGAAATTATCGTGTGTATTTTCTTTCACAGCTAATACTTAATCTAGTTTAGCAATATGTTTTCCAAATTGACTTGCTCACCATTTCATTTCCCTCTTTCTGCCTTCAGTCAGTTTTATTGCTGATGTGCATTCTTCAGTAGTTTCTTCACGATGTCAGTAAGGAGTAAACTCTTGGTTTTTTTCATAACTGGATGTGTATTTAATGATCTTCCTTTTTCAATGATAGTTTATTATGTGTAGAATTTTAGGTTCAGAGTTCTTTACTTCAGGTACATTGAAAACACTTCCCCACTATCTTTAGGCATTTATTTTTGCTTATTTTTGTGGGTGCTGTGCTACGCACCCGAGAGCTGTTTCTTTGTAGGCAATCCGCCATTTTTTTAAATGGGGGCTTTTAAGATTTTTCTCTGTGCCCTGGATGCCCTGATGTTATCCTGTGACCTTCCCATTTTTAATTTTTAAATAACACATTAAGTTGAATACTTGTAGGATGATTCAGTGTGAGCGGAATTCATTTTTTTAATTTTGGAAAATTGTTAGCTTTCATTCTGAGAATGGTTTTTCTCCTTCATCTTCCGCTTCTTTTCTTCTAGAACTAACTATCTTCAATGTATCTTAATCCCTCTTTCATATTTTCCATTTCTCCATCTCTATGCTGCATTCTGGAAATTTTCCTTTGTTCAATTCTCCAATTTATTAATTCTCTTTGGCAGTGACCAGGTGATGATAATCACTATTGTCATCATCAATATTAATTTAGTTGATTACTATGTTCTAAGCAGTCTAGAAGCACTAACTTGTTCTTCCCAACAACTTAGAAGGTAGGTAGTGTTATCATGCTTATTTTAAAGGTGAGAAAACAAAACAAAACAAAACAGAGAAAAGAAGTAACTCGCCCGAAATTACAGAGCTAGTAAGTGGTAACACCAGGATTTAAATCCGTAATAGCTGTTTCAAGACTCCATATTTTCAACCACCATACTTTTCTGCTTTTCTATAGCATTTTAGTTATTCATCTTTTCATTTCCAAGATTTCCAGTGATTTTTCTTTCATATGTGACTATTCTTATTTCAAAATATCCTCTTCTTATTTCATAGATGTTATGTTTTATTTTACAGAATTTTAAATGTGTTTATTTTAATGTTATTTTCAGATTTTTATATTATTTAGATTGTCAAATCTCTTGTGGTGCAGAGTTTGTTTCTTGTTCTTTGTAATTTTATTTGTCACCTCATCTTGCCTAGGAATCTTTGCCTACAGAGGCTTCACCGGGTGTTTTCAAGATGTCCTTTGCTTTGCCCACATGCCCTATGTTCTTCAACAGCTTTTACAGTAGTAACTCTATTTTGCTCCTCTGTATAGATAAAATAGAGTTTCTCTAATTTTTTCTGCTTCTGGGTCTGGCCAAGGGCATTTGGCATTTTATTTTCAGTGTACTGGTGAATGGAAGAGAAATTTTACCCCCGTCACTGTTGGTGAGCGTGATCTCAGGTCCTGAATCTGCGTGGGGAGGCAGGTTTTGTTGCCTAGTACATGTGGGATATGCTTGGAATCCCTCATGTGAATGCTAAAACTCAAGCTTAATGTTGCCTAGATTGTGTCAACTGCCAAAGGACTCTGCAGCTTTTGACACCTGATTACCATCATGGACTGCCTCTTCATTGTGGCCTACAGAAATTTTATTTCTGCTATTAGGAAGGCTTTGTAGTAGTAATTAAAAACAGTATCTCTCATCCTTTTTTTTTTTGACTTTGAAGAAGATGATGAAGGTTTCAGTATATGTTCATTTCACTATGATTATACAGACATCTCATCAAATTTAGGTTTAAACTAGGAACGTTAAAGAAGAACAAAGTAATTTCTTTCCTGGCAAATGGAAGCAGTCATTGTATAACATGTATGTGTATTGGTCCATTTTTTATTGCTTATCACAAAATACCTGAAACTGGGTAATTTATAAGAAAATGAAATTTATTGCTTACAGATTTGGAAACTGGGAAGTCTAGGGTCCATGGGGGCACATCTGGTGAGGGCCTTCTTGGTGGGAACTCCCTATAGAGTCCCATGGCAATGCAGGCAACCATGTCACCAGGGCTAGGTGAGGATTTTTTATGTGCTCACTTGCTCTCCTTAGTAAGCCCCCAGTCTGCTCCCTGATAACCCTTTAAACCATTAACCATTACTCCATTAAAGGATTGATCCATTTATGAGAGCATAATTTTCAAGATCCAATCACCTCCCTACCTTTTAACATGGCCACATTGGGGATCAATCTTCCACATGAACCTTGGAGGGGACAAACATTCAACTCATATCACTGTGCAAGTCCCGAACCCAAGTCCAATATCCTGGAGACATATGCAAAGAGAGTTAAAAATACAGGAAGGGAGCCTATAAAGCAATTCTCATATATGGTCTACTAGTTTTTCTGTGGTTAAAAGTTGCAATGTTATCTTATCTTTCTTTTGAAAACCAGATATATTTCTGAACACAGTTACATAATTCATTTCTGTGTGTATTTACCATAGTTATCACCGCAGAGCTAGACCTGGATAAGAGCTTCAAAAAACCTTAGAGGCCTAGCTGCTCTGGGTACTCTGCATGCCAGTCTCCACCTCTTCCTCCACTGGGTCAGCTATGGTGGCCATGAACACCCTGAACCCCAAGGCTGAGGTGGCACAAGCCCAAATGGCTTTGGCAATCAACAACAGCACAGTGCCAGGGCTGCAGGATGTGCTGAGGACCAACCTGGGGCCCACAGGCATCATGAAGATGCTTGTTTCTGGCTCCAGAGACATCAAGCTCACTAAAGATGGCAATGTGCTGTGGCACGAAATGCAAATTCAACACCAAACAGCCTCTTTAATAGCAAAAGTAGCAACAGCCCAGGATGACATAATTGGTGATGGTACTACTTCCAATGTCTTCATCACTGGAGAGCGGCTGAAACAGGTGGATCTCTACACTTCTGAAGGTCTTCATCCCCGAATAATCACTAAATGATTTGAAGCTGCAAAAGAAAAGGCACTTTAATTTTTCGAACAAGTCAAAGTAAGCAGAGCGATGGACAGGGAAACACTTATAGATGTGGCCAGAACATTTCTTTGTACTGAAGTTTGTGCTGTCACTGAGATATCATCTCACCCCAGTTAGACTTGCTATTACCAAAAAGACAGAGAATAAATGCTGGTGAGGATGCAGAGAAAGAGGAACCCTCCTACACTGTTGGTGGGACTTTAAATTAGTGCAGCCATTATGGAAAACAGTTTGAAGGTTCCTCAAACAACTACAGATAGAACTAACATATGACCCAGCAATCCCATTGAATGGAAATCATCATTGAAGGGATACCTGCACTCCCATGTTTATTGCAGTTCTATTTACAATAGCCAAGAGTTGGAATCAACCTAAATGTCCATTGACAGATGACTAGATAAGGAAAATGTGGTATATATACACAATGGAATACTACTCTGCCATAAAAAAATATGAACTTTTGTCATTTGCAGCAACGTGGATGAACTTAGAGAAAATTACATTAAGTGAAAAAAGCCAGGTACAGAAAGAGAAATACCACATGTGCTAACTCATACGTGAGAGCTAAAATAAATAAAGAAAAGCAAAAAGGAAGGAAGGAAGGAAGGAAAGAAAGAAAGAATCACAACAATAGATTAAACTTTCAAAAAATAAAGAGCAGAACTGTGGTTATTAGAGGTGGGAAAGGGGAAGAAAGAGGGGAGTTGACAAGAAACTAAGGATCACAAAGATTGATTACATTTTATAAACACGAGTACACTAATTATCCTGATTTGATCACCACATATTGTACACATGTATTGATATTCGATTCTGTACCCCACAAATATATATAATCAATTATCTTTCAATTAAAAAAAAGCTGGCAAAAAATAAATAAATAATAAAGTTTGTGCTGAACTTGAAGATGTCTTAGCAGAGGCTTAGTGGACTCAATTTTGGCCATTAAAAAACACGATGCACCTATTGACCTCTTCATGATTGAGGTCATGGAGATGAAACATAAATCTGAAACTGATACAAGCTTAATCAGAGGGCTTGTTTTAGATCATGGCGCATGGCATCCTGATGTGAAGAAAAGTGTAGAAGACGCATCTTCACGTGCAACATGTCGTTAGAATATGAAAAAACAGGTGAACTCTGGCTTTTTCTTACGAGAGAAAAAAACTAGTAAAAGCTGAAAGAAAATTCATTGAAGGTAGAGTTTAAAAAAACTGAAAAAGAAAGTCTGTGGTGATTCAGATAAAGGATTTGTTGTTATTAATCAAAAGGGAGTTCACCCTTTTTCCTTAGATGCTCTTGCAAAAGAAGGTATAGTAGCTCTGTGCAGAGTTAAAGGAGATATATGGAGAAGCTGACTCTTGCTTGTGGAGGGGTAGCTCTAAATTCTTTTGATGATCTAAATCCTGATTGTTTGGGACATTCGGTACTTGTCCGTGAGGATACACTGGGAGAAGAGAAGATCACCTTTATTGAGAAATCCAACAATCTTTGCTCTATCCCATTATTGGTCAAAGGACCAAATTAGCACACACTCACTCAAATCAAAGACACAGTAAGAGATGGCTTGAGGGCTGTCAAAAATGCTACTAATGATGGCTGTGTGGTTCCAGGTGCTGGTGCAGTAGAAGTGGCCATGGCAGAAGCTCTGATTAAATGTAAGCCCAGCGTAAAGGCGAGGGCTCAACTGGGAGTCCAAGCACTTGCTGATGCATTGCTTGTTATTCCCAAGGTTCTTGTTCAGAACTCTGGTTTTGACCTTCAGGAAACATTAGTTAAAATTCAAGCAGAATTTTAACTAAATAAAAGTCAACTTGTGGGTGTGGACTTGAACACAGGTGAGCCAATGGTAGCAGCAGAAGTAGGCATATGGGATAACTATTCTGTAAAGAAACAGCTTCTTCACCCCTGTATTGTGGTTGCCACCAACATTCTTCTGGTTGATGAGGTCATGAGAGCCAGAATGTCTTCTCTAAAAGGTCAAATTGAAGCTTTCCTTGTATCATTTGAATCTTGAAGACTCTACAGAGTGATCTTGAGGAATATGGCTGTGAAATTTGGTTCAAGCGTCAAACGATTTTCAGAGGAATTTTCTTTTCCCATATGAAAAAGGAGGGAACACTGGCACCTATTCAAATTCTGAAGTTCAGAAAACACCGTGTTTTTAAAATTGCACTGAAGTGTATACACAAAAAGCAGGTCCTTTTTGCCCAGTGAACAGGATGTTTTGCTTTAGCTGCAATGACATAAAATCACATGTATGTTAAATAAGCATATGTTATCTACCTTGTAATTAAATATTCCTCAGGGGAAAAAAAACCCTTGGAATTTCCTGAGTAATATGAGTTTCTTTTATTTGCTTATGAGGCAACTCATGTTGGCCCCTAGATAGCTTTAGGATGAAGGCCTGTCACCAAAAAGACCAAGCATATCATTAAAAGATTGTTACCAGACCTCTGGGGGAAAAGAAGGGGTTTGAAGATTGAGTTCAATCATGTGGTCAATGATTTAATCAATCATGCCTAAGTAAAACTCCAATTAAAACTCTGGCCCCCGAGGCTAGGGGGAGCTTCCTGTTTGGTGACACATCAACATGCCAAGAGGGCAACGTACTTTGACTTTATGGGGAAAGTGCCTACAAGCTCTGTCTGGAACCCTCCCAGACCTTGCCCTATATGCATTCTTTATAATAAAACTGTAGTCATTGTATAACACTTTCCTGAGTTCTTTGAGTCATTCTAGTAAATTATTAAACCTGAGGGGATTGTGAGAACCCCTGAATTTGTAACCACTTGGTCAGTTTGCAGGTGTCTGGGGACCCCACTTGTGGCTGGCATCTGAAGTGGAGATTGTCCTGTGGAGGACTGAATCCTAAAACCTGTGGAGTCTGATGCTAGCTCTGGGTGATTAGTGTCAGAAATGAATTATAGTTCACTTCTGTCTGAGTATGTTTTGTGCTGCTATAACAGAATACCACAGACTGGGTAATTTATTTATTTACTTTTGGGAGGTAATTTATAATAAACAGAAATTTATTGGTTCACGGTACTAGAGTCTGGGAAGTTGAAGACTGAGGGGCTGGCATCTAGTGAGGGTTTTTACATCATTCAATTGCAGAGAGGCAAAAGATGGTGAGACATAGAGAGGCAAATGAGGGCCAAAGTTGAGTTTTTATAAAGAACCCACTCTTGTGATAATGGAATTAACCCATTCTTGAGGGCAGAACCCATGTGGCTTAATCACTCACCTCTTAAAGGGCACACCTCTTAATATTGTTACAATGGCAATTAAATTTCAACATAAGTTTGGGAGGGGCAAACATTCAAACCATAGCATTCCATCCCTGGCCCCCAAAACTAATGTCCTTCTCACATACAGAATATATTTATTCCATCCCAATAGCCCCAAAAGTCTTATCTCAGCATCAACTCAAAAGTCCAGGTCCGAAGTCTCATCTAGATCAGATATGGGGGAGACTCAAGGCACAGTTCATTCTGAACCAAATTCCTTCTAGCTGTGAGCCTGTGAAATCAAAACATCTACTTCCAAAATACAGTGGTGGGACAGGCATAGAATAGACAGTTCCATTCCAAAAGGGAGAAATAGGCAAGGGGGAAAAGGGATGACTGGCCCCAGGTAAGTTCAAAATGCAATAGGGCAAATAACATTACTTCTTAAAGCTGGAGAATAATCTTTTTTGATTATGTCATGCTTCTGAGCACATTGGAGCAAGGTTGGGCTCCCAAGGCCTCAGTCAGCCCTGCCCCTATGGCTTTGTTGGGCTCGGCCCATGTAACAGCTATCATGAGTTGGAGTCTTGTGCCTGCAGCTCTTCCAAGCTGGCATTGCATACTGTTTTGGGGTCTCAGGGGTGACCCATCCCCATGGTTCCACTAGGCATTGCTCTAGCAGGCACTTTCTGCAATGGTTCTGACCCTGCAACTGTAACAGAGGACCCTGAACAATACTAAGGTAGACACAGGCTAAACCCCCTCCATGTGAGAAACCATTGACCTTCTCATAGAAACGGGAACTATAACAGACTAAACTGCCCACCCCGTGTGAGAAACCATTGAAAACAGAAACTGTTGCATAGAAATAGAAACCATACACAATGAAAATTTTATGCCTGATTGCTTTAACTGCTCACTTTTGGCTTCTGTGACCTAGCTTGCTTTGTGCACCTGGACAAACTCATGTGCCAACGGGATGTGGTTTTTGCCTTTATAAACTCCAGCAGACCAAGGCTAGCTGCTGTTCTCCCAAAATACCTAGGGGAGGCAGTCGCCGGCCGGCTAATAAAGACTCTATTACAATTCTTAATTAAGTGTTTGGTTTCTTTCCTGGACAACAACCTCACAACACAACAAGTCTCTGCCTGGACCCCCAGGCCATTCATGACATCCTTTGAAATCTAAGTGGAGGCCACTCTGGCTCCAAAGCTCCTGTACTCTGCATGCCTGCTGAATTAGCACCACTTGGATGCTGCCAAGATTTGCAGCTTGTACCTCGTTAAGTGGCAGCCCTAGCCATACTCAGGCCCACTTGAGCCACGGCTGTGGTGGCCAAGGAGCACTGTGCTGGAATGCAGGCAGCAGATGCTGATTTCCCCTGGGCCACTCTCTGAAGGCCCTGCTCTGGGCCTGTAATGGGAGGGGAAGCCTCAAAGATCTCTGAAATGCCTTCAGGGTCATTCTCCCATGGTCTTGATAAGTAGTACCTGGCTTCCTTCACTAATCTCCTTATTAAGTGATCACTTGGCCAAACCTCTGGTTTCCCCTCCTAAACAAGCTTCTTTCATTCTTCACAAGTCCAGGCTGCAAATTTTCCAAGTCTTTATATTCTGCTTCCTTTTTAAATTATACTATCTTTGAGTCATTTTCTTCTCTCATTTTACTATATGCATTTAAAAGTTAATAAATAATAATGATATTAATAATAAATGAAAACACTGCTCCTTTAATATTTTGCTTAGAAATATCTTCTGCCATATATCCTAGTTCATTGCTCTTAAATTCTGCCTTCCACAAAGCCCTTGGGATGGACACAATTCAGCCAATTTCTTTGCCACTTTATTACAAGGATTCTCCTTCCTCTGGTTTCAATAAGATATTTCTCATCTCCATTTGTGACCTCATCAGAATGGCCTTTACTGTCCATATTTCTATCAGCATTCTGATGATAGCCACTTAAGTAATCTCTAAGAAGATTCAGACTTTCCCTGCAGTTCTTCACTTCTTCTGAGCTCTCACTGGAATTGCCCTTAGCACTTCATTTATGGAAATCTAGGCTCTTCTGGAATTCATTTCAAAAATATTCCAGCCTCTACTCTTACCGAGTTCCAAAGCTGCTTCCACATTTTCTGTTGTTTATTATAGCAACACCCCACTTCTTCGGTACCAATTTCCTGCCTTAGTTTGTTTTGTGTTGTTGTAGCAGAATATCACAGACTCGGTAATTTACAATAAACAGAAATTTATTGGCTCACAATACTAAATGCTAGGAAGTCAAGACTGATGGGTTGGCATCTTGCAAGGGCCTTCTTGCTGTGTCATTCCATGACAGAAGGACAAAGAGAGGGAAAGGGAAAAAGGGGGCCAAACTTATCCTTTTATAAAGAACCCAGTCTCACAATAACAGCATAATCCATTCATGTGGGCAGAACCCTTCTGGCCTAATCACTTCTTAAAGGGCCCACCTCTTAATACTGGTACAATGGCAATTAAATTCCAATATGAGTTTGGGAGGGGACAAATATTTAAACCATAGCAACTCCAGTGGGGGTGAAATAGAATATTTGTAGTAAAATGACATATTTTCACCAGTTGTTATTGAAATTCCCTCTGTCCTTTTCTCAGTGGCAGGAGTATGGAGATTGGAAAAACAATATACTAAAAAGTTTTCAGTCTTCAAATGTGTCCAAGGGTGTTTTGAGTGCAAGCAAAACCCATATGAAGAAAACATGGATATTTTTCTTAGAGTATAAAAAATAAACATGATTTCTCTAGCCTTCTTCATAACCCTGAAATTCACCCCAAGCAATATACATTTAATTGTATTTCAGTAAGTTGCACAAGAAAAAAATGTTTTAAATGGCTAGTTTCAACCATTCTAGTTGTATGAAAGACTAATGATTCTTTCTTTTGGGTAGGGGGGATTCATTCATTTGAAAGGTTAAAGACATTATTTAATTTGAAAATTGAAATTAGTGGATTATACTCATTATTTAACTAAAGACATAATACTAATGTTTTTATCTCAGTATATACCACTTGTTGGCAGGAGGTGTACATACATTTTTGTAGATGTTAAAAATATATACAAATAATCCATATATATGATTTGGTGGTAAATGGTTAAGAAAACAGAACTATAAAGAGTTAAAAGTGAATCTCCTCTTTGCCCTGCACCACTCCCCTTTTCAGTTTTCACTCTGTTCCTGAACTTTCCTTCCCAACTTTTACTCTGGTTTTGAATAATAACCAGTGTTATCAATTTGGTGTGAATCCTTCTCAACCTCTATCTTTCTGTCTATCTACACAAACACACAGAGTGCATCCTGATTGATATAAACGTATGTACACATAATGATTGTCATGATCAGTTGTTTTTTTTTAAAAGATGACGGGTAAGGGGATCTAAACCCTTGACTTGGTGATGTCAGCAAACACACTTTCCCAAGTGGGCTAACCGGCCACCTCTATATAGGTATCCAAAACCAGCACCACATTCTCCCAAGTGAGCCACGGGCCGGCCCCATCATGGTCAGTTTTATGTGTCAACTTGGCTAGGCTACAGTCCCCCCTCATTCAATCAAACACTAATCTAGGTGTTGCTGCAAAGGCAATTTGTAGATGTAATTACAGTCCATAATCAATTGAGATTATTCTAGATAATCCAGGTGGGCCTGATTCAGTCGTTTGAAAGATGTTAAGAGCAGAACTGAGTCTTCCCCAAAGAAGAAATTCTGCCTGTGGGTAACAGCTCCAGTCTGTGCCAGTTCCACACTTCTCTTCCTGATGGCCTGTCCTATAGTTTTCAGATTTGTCTATGCACCCCAACAGTTGCATAAGCCAATTCCTTGAAATAAATTTCTTAATATATATTTCCTACTGATTCTGTTTCTCTGGTTAAACCATGACTAGCATACATATTTCTGTAACTTGCTTTTTCAAAGAATGTACATATTTAACTGCTGCACAATGGCATAAAATATCATATCACATAATAATAGACATAACACACCTTATCTAGTTATTCTGTTACTGGTGGATATTTAAGTTGTTTAGATTCAAATTTAAATTAGATTCAAATTTATTTTTATTTGCTACTTTGAAAATTTGCTGTATTGACTTCTTGCATCTAGCATTGCTTTAATAAAATCTGATACCAATCTGATTCTTGCTCCTTTACAGGTAATTATTTTCCTTCTTTGAAGACTTTTGAGATATTCCTCTTAACCTTTAATATTTCATGAGAACGTATTCTGTTTGTTTTTTATCCAGCTCAACTTATAGTAGTTCCTTTCAAAATCTGAAGACTCATGTCTTTTGACATTCTTGAAAATATTCTACTATTATTATTATTATATATATATTTTTTCAGTATTGCTTCTCTCTGTTCTCTCCTTGGAACTTGACTTAGGTGAATGCAAGACCTTCTGGGACTTTCCCTCAAGCCTTAATTTTTATTTCATATTTTCCATCCATTCATTCTGTTGTACAGTATTTAGGGTAAGGTAATCAGTTTGATTTTTCAGCTTGTGAACATGCTCTTCCGTTGTGTCCATTTTATTATTCAGCCCATGTACTGGGGTTTTATTAATAATGATATTTTTCAATTTTTAAGATCTCAAATGGTTTTCATAGTTATGTTTTTTCATAATTATGATATCCTTCTGAGGATGGTAATTTTACTTTTATTAAAGTCTCATTTGGCTTGCTCTATTAACCTTTTTATCCCTCAGGTGTTAGTTTCATTGATTTAAGTCTGGTACATCTCTATTATGATATTGGTTTTCCTCACATATGTGGCAATTCTTGGTTTGGGTTTTGTACTTGTGCGAGGTCTATCTCCAGTGACGTGGAGAAGGAAGATGTGTCACTGGATGAGATATGCTTAGTGAGAGCTCTTTGTACCGCTTGGATGACACCATTCAAAAAGGGCACAGCCTAAATGCCCACAGCCACTTCTCCAACCTGAAGCAAATGCCCCAGCTACCTGCTACTGACCAGGTGGGAAGAGGGTGTGTGGGGCAGGAGAAAGGGGATCAATCCATCTAGCTGCTCTATAGATAACTGACTTCGCCCCAGGGCTCCTCTTTGTTTCTAATTTTATTTTTTTTCCAAAATTTTTTATTGTGTTAAAATAGACATAACATAAAATTTACCATTTTAATCATTTTTAAGTGTGCAGTTCAGTGGTGTAATGTCATGCAAGCATCACCATCCATCTCCGTAACTCTTCATCTTGCAAAACTGAAAATCTCTGTACCCATTAAACAATCACTGTCTCCTCCCCCTGCCTCCAGCTTCTGGTAGTCATCATTCTACTGTCTGTCCTTATGATTTTGATGACTCTAACTCTCAATACCTTGTATGAGTGGAATCATACAGTATTTGTCTTTTTGTAACTGGCTTACTTTACTTAGCATAATGTCCTTAAAGTTCATCCATATTGTACCATATGTCAGAATTTCCTTTCTTCTTATGGCTGACTAATGCTCTATTGTATGTCTATACCATGTTTGCTTATCCAGTCATCTGTTGATGAAAACTTACATTGCTTCCATGTTTTAGCTATTGTGAATAATGCTGCTATAAACATGGGTGTGCAAGTATCCTTCAAGACCCTGCTTTCAATTCTTTTGTGTATATACCCAGAAGTGACATTGCTGGACCATATGGTAATTGCATTTTTAATTTTTTGAAGAACTGTGCAGGGCACCTCTTACGTCTTGTCTCCATTACGTCTGAGCTTAGAACTCTGCAGAGCATCCAACTTTCACAGCAGTGTTTTCCTTGGCATTTTTGCTGTGGCTTTTTCCTTAGCTGGTTGTATCCCCTTTCTGTCTCAGGAGTTTCTCAAAAGTTTTTTTTCACCAATTATATTCTCTCTTGCTTTCCAGCACTGTTATAGATTTTAATTTTTTTCCTGCTGTTTTTAATGATTGGGGGAGGAGGGGTGGTGGAAAAGTGTTTGCAATCTTGATTTTATCTTTGTACTATGTTATCATCAAATATTTGGGAGGGTTTAAATTAATTTGCCTATAACTTTAGAAGAAAACAAAGCTTTATTTTGAAAAACTGTAATTTGGGAAGTGAAATAAGTGACGTGATTAGCAAACTAAAAATTTTATTGTACCATATTTCCTTATTCAACCAAACCTAAAAGAAGTTCACACATAATGCCATTAAATTTGCTGAAAGTTATAAAGAAAAGATTATCTGGTGCCTTGTTATTATGGGCAATGTAATAAAAGGATACTTTAAGGAAATGATTAATAACTTATGGGATCAGAGGCTGAGAGAAAAGCTAACAGTAAGGTGTGTGTTTATGTATATGCATTAACAACACACTTGTATTAGGATACCTAATTAGGAAAAATACTGTTTCTGGAGAAGTGATTATAAATGCAAAACCACCATCAGAGAAAACTGAGTGTAAAATTTCGAAGCATTTATGAAGAAAGGAAAATCAGTTTGGGAATTTGTGAGAATGGCAAATACAACTATACTTCTGCTGCAATTTCCATTGATAACAGAACCTGTATTCAAAGAGTGTGCAAACCTACTAGGCTTAAACTCTTAAAAGAAGGTGAGTGACTGTGTTTTCTTAGGTCAGGAGACCACTAATTTAAATGTCTGTTTCTACAATGAGGATGGAAGTAATTCTTTAGCTCCTTTATCATGAGCTTCAATAGATTCTCGGCCCAAGATTTAATTGGCTCGTTTCCTGTTGATGGTCTGCATATTTTTCCTATTAGCTACATTTGCTTGTGGATTCCACTTCTCTGCCTGTCTGTCTGTCTGTCTGTCGGTCTTTCTATGCTGTTCTTCATGTAGGATTGAGATGAATATTTCTACTGCGCATGTTCACTGTGATAGTAACTCATTTGATTCGGTACTTACTCGGCTTTGCTCACTCGGCTTTCCTCTACCTGAAGCTTAAAATCTCGAGCTTGGTATTATAAGGTTAACGGTGCAATAAAGAAAAAGAAAAATCTTAGGTTGTTCATAAATGTCACTTTCAGTCCCCTGAGAATGTTTCTGGACATCTGGAATAAAGTATCCAAAACAAGGTCACCCATGATGTCTCAAGAGATACGTCAGAAGAATGTGTACTTCTACCTATTTTTAAGCTGGTGCTCAGCAAATATTGTGTATTTGGGACCTAATATTAGAGTCCAGTTTGGATAAAACTTTGTTTGTATAGACTGCCATAGAGTTCCTTTTTTTTCATTCTTCCAACCATTTTTTAAGATTAAAGCACACTTACAAAGGCAAGCATAACAATTACCAGATACCGCATGAATATTACTCAACATACGGAATGTATCGACAGGCCTGGATTCAAACACTTCAATTACGCACTCATGAGACAAGAAGAATATGCATCACTGTTTTGTTTCCTGCATCCTGAAAGGTGAAATCCTTATATTTAACTCTTAGAATAAGATTAAGTTCCTGACTCTATCACAAAAATCAATGAGGTCACATGTTCTGTGGTTCAAAAGCATACAATACACTAAAGTTACACTAAAGATGATGTGTAATTATTTGCTACATAAAAGAGAACAGAAATCATAATTGGCAAAATATAAGATTATTGTATTTCTTTGCTGCTATTTGTTTTTATGCTGATAAGGGGAAATCTGCTGTGTGGATAACCTTTAGTTTTCCACGAATTGGTTGCATTCTACATCAAGTTTCTTACCCACTCTGCTTCATTCTGGAGCATGGTATAGAGGATTCAAGTCATTTTTAGGTGAATCTCTGAATATTTGCTATGTTTCAGAAATGAAATACACAGTAAGTGCTTTAATCAAAGATTTCAAGTGATAGTACCACATTATCAACATTCAATTGAAGTGTTTAAATCCTATTATAACACTCAACTCGATTGCTGAACTCAAACATGGAAGCCAAAGGATAATCTGTAAGACTTTAACTCAGTCCTGTGACTCTTGTAGGAGGTTTTCACACAGAAAGGAGCTGTTTGTTCTTTCCCCTTTGGGAATGAGTGAAGAAAAGATTTCTCAGAGACTCTAGCACATGTCATATTGATGAAACAATTAACTTTGTATGAACTTACTGTTGCTTCTAGTGGTACACATAATAATGTGTACATTGTAAAGCTCACTAGAAACATTTTTGATTTTTCTCTAACTTTGTTTTTGAATTAATCACAATGCCAATTTATTACTATACCATGAGAAACATAACAAGCAGGGCAGATTCTCTTTTAGGAATTAACATTTCCTATGTAATAAATCTAAATGGGAAGTCAGAATTTTACATTTTTAAAGACTTTAATGCAGTGGTTCTTCATATTTTGAGACGTATCTGATAAAAGTTATGTCATCACTCCGCAGGCAAAACGTCTATGTGTGTATGTGTTCAATGTTTCAGGAGTTCATGGGCTCCCTGTCGCCCGTCCTTGACTTGATGGTTTGGTGGGGGGAGAGCGGGGCAGATTTTTGATGCCTATTCTGCCAATACTGCAAATGGGAGAGCTACATGATTTAAACCCTATTTTTTTCTTTAAATTTTCACTGTGTGGAATTTGTGTACACAGTAATAATTGGAATAAGCCAGGGTCTGTAAACCTTAATAAAATTTTAAAAATCCCAGGCCAGAAAGACTCGTTTAGTTGCAACCCTGATAAGGTATCCTAGGACAAGAACACAAGAAGTTATGCCAGTATAATTTGTATCAATAAATGTAGCCCTTTACCTATGGCCCTTCAGAAGTAGCATCGTGCACTGGTTAGCGGCACAGACTCTTTAGTCGACTGCCTGTGCTCACATCCCAGGTTGGCAATGCCTTAGGTGCATAACCTTAGGCAAGTGAAATGGGTATAGTTAGAGTACCTGCCTCTAAGGACCTTCGGCTAGTGCTGGTACATTGCAAAGACTCAATAAATGCTATTGTTTTCTAAACAACAAAATAGACATGTCAATTTTTATAACATTGAGGCCAAGGCGAGATCGCAGCCACCGAGAGTGTCGGGAAGGCTGTGCCCGGCCGCGACCTCGGTCCGCCGCCGCCGCCGCCCCAGCAGCAGCAGGAAGAAGAGACGGCGGGCGGCGGGTGTCTGAGCCTGGACTCGCCCACCCACGTCCTGTACAGGGACAGAGCAGAATGGGCAGATATAGATCCAGGGCTGCAGAACGATGGTCCCAATCCAGAGGTCCAGATCATCTACAGTGAAAAATTTAAAGTTGTTTCGGATTACTTCCGAGCTGTGCTGCAGCGCGATGAAAGAAGTGAACGACTTTTAAACCAACCCAGGACGCTGTTGAGTTACATGCAGCCAATGACACTGTGTGGCATTTTCGGAGAGTTCTCTTAAAGTCACTTCAGAAGGACCTACATGAGGAAATGGAACTACATCACTGCAATAATTAAGGAAAAGCCCCCAATCTACCAAGTCTGGCACCAGAGGCGGGTATGAGTGGAATGGCTAAAAGATCCTTCTCGGGAGCTTGAGTTTATTGCTGATATTCCTAACCAGGATGCAAGGAATTACCATGCCTGGCACAACCCACAGTGGGTTATTCAGGAATTTAAACCTTGGGAGAATGAGCTGCAGTATGTAGAACAACTTCTCAAAGAAGCTGTGAGAAATAACTGTCCGGAACCAAAGATACTTTGTCATTTCTAACACCACTGACTTCAGTATTGGAGAGCGAAGTCCAGTACACGCTGGAAATGATCAAACTAGTACCACATAACGAAAGTGCATGGAACTATTTGCAAGAGACTTTGCAGGTTCGTGGTCTTTCCAAATATCCCAATCTGTTAAATCAGTTATTTTATTTACAACCAATCCACAGTCACCCTACCTAATTGCCCTCCTTGTGGCTGTCTATGATGACATGCTGGAAGACCAGTGTGACAAGGAGGATATTCTGAATAAGGCACTGGAATTATGTGAAATCCTAGCTAAAGAAAAGGACACTATAAGAAAGGAATATTGGAGATATATCGGAAGATCTCTTCAAAGCAAACAGCACAGAAAGTGACCCACCAACATATGTATGACAATAACATCATCCAGAAGAACTTAATGGAATGCTTTTATTTTTTGAAGGGAATCTAATGCAGGGGTTTAAAACCAGAGTGATCATTACCTTTGTCTGTGGTGAAACAGTGCATTGCACAGGTGTTTCTTTTTTAACGAAAACTACGTGAGATGCTCCTTGAGTGCTGCTGCTATTCAGAGTAGCTCTAAGTAATTTCATTTTTTAAAAGCAAAGTAATTGGAGGAGAGGGGGAAGAAAAAGTTCTATAAAGAAACTTTTGTAGTTCAAAAAAAAAAATTAAATTTAGTCCCTTAGCATCCACTCCTCCCTAAATAGTATGTGTGTCAGGATTTGTAGTAGTAATGATTACAGGTAGCTTGTATGTAATGCATATGAGGTAACTTAAATTTTGGTTCAGTAAGCAGGGAATACAATTGTGACATTAGAGCTGCTATGCCGTACTCACAGGATCTTGCTATCTCTGTAACCAACCAATGCCAAAAGAATGGTTTTGTAATAAAACTATAGATGTATCTAAAACAAAAACTATAATATTTAGAACACTTGTTTTAGTTAGGGGAAGCCTTTCTGATCTTTGCTTTTGTGCCAGGCTGGTGAAGTGGACTCATCTAGAAGGAGTTTCTGAGGCTTCTCTACTTCATCGTGACTGAGCTCTCTTCCTCCCGTACAATCCCTGGGGTGGGGACAGATGGGCACCCACATGGAGCCATCCTATGGAAACTTTCTAGAACACGGACAACCTGCAATGCTTTTCAAGTCTGCAAATTGAAATTATGAAGCATTCTGCATTCCCTTTCTGCAATTTGTAGTCTGAATTTGAGGTCATTAGATATATTTTATGATTTTGGCTCTCTAGAGAACTTGTCTACCAAACAAAGTACTTTGCAATAGCACCACTAAAGCTAATAAAAGGAAGAGACTTTGGACTCTAAATTTAATTTTAGAGATGAGATATCTAGAAATGTTCTATTATGCATGGCAGTAGTTTCATTTTTTCCCAGTGACAGCACATGTTACACTAATAAATTGAAATAATTACAATTTCCTAAACTTTCTAGAGTGAAGCACTGATTCAGGCACTGATTTTGATAGTGGGCAATTTAAACTACATATGGTAACATTTTTAGAAACATATAAGGAAATAACCAAGATTAATTAATTACACGTTTATATTTCTGTCATGTACTTGCATAGGTGTTGCCTTCTTCTGTGAGGCCAGTGATTCTCTTAGTGACATACCATGTAGCAGATGGAAAACATTAACTTTTATTTTCTATACTTGTCAAAAATATTTTGTAATCATTACCCTAATTATATACATATATCTACATATTGGACTAAATCACACTAAAGAAAATATACTATATTTTCTTATAATGAACTATTGGTGTGAAATGAGCTAGACTTTAAAACAAAAACAAATATAAGTTGGATCTTGAGCTGAGTAGCAGTTTTAAATTAAAAGCCATATAGAAATAGATGACAGGGGTTTGGTTTTGCTTTCTTGGATCTTTACACAACAGTTGTCTATATTTTTAGCATCTGAAAAGCATAGGCTATATCTTCATAGGTCACCTCTGAGAGCTGGTAACAATTTGTCATCAACACAACCTTGTTAACAAGCCAATGAAGAATAGTCTGAAGTGTTCAGTCTGATTATGTCAGTGAAGCTATAAAAGTCAGCTCTGAGAGTTTCATTTTTGACAGTTACATTTAATATGAAAATAGTCTTTGTCATAGTTTCAAGATTTTAAAAACTTTACGAATTACTGTTGACATTTTTTAACATTAGAGCTAAAGAATTTTAGAGATAGTAGGGAGCTAGGCAGTTATTTGGTCCATCTCTTTTAATTTACACAAAACTGAGGAAGTTACAGAAAAGAGAAGAGTTTAAACAGTTTATTCTTATGGATTTATTTTTTCTTCTGTGTTTTCCTCTTTATTTTTATCAAAGGAAGTTCTGCAACTCTGGTGGTTTTATTTTTGTCTATTTTTATAGCATGGCTAAGAGTATGCTTCTTGGTTTGCTAAATGTACTTTCTTTTGGCTGTTCAGTAGAAATACTTGTCTGGAGTCTATAACCTATGAAACTTTCAGTGGCCAAGAGAAATAGCCCTCATTATCCTGATGGCTGTCTTCTTATAACATTTACAATACCACTTGCTCATTAATTTACTTAAAGAAATTAGAACTCTCTTAGTAAAAGTGAGAGAAAGGCTTTTTGTAAAAAAGTACTTTAAAAAGTAAGTTGTTAAATGTATGCTGTCTGGGGTATAGCCGAGCCTCAGGAACACATGGAATCAAGCCTTGAGCGCCATCAGGATTCTCATGGCTTGTTTCTCTGTCTGCTTTGGCTTCCTTCTCTTTGAAAGCAAATATATTTTTTCTCCGAAAGTTTGCTAGCAGACCTGAGGTTGAGTTATAATAGTTTCTCAATTCTTGTTATTATATTCTAGAAAAACAACACTGATTGGCTTAGCATGTGCAATGGTTTGAATGTTTGTCTTCTCCAAAACTTATGTTGAACTTTAATCCTCCTCGTGACAGTACGGAGAGGTGGGGCCTTTAAGAGATGAGATGACTAATTCAGTCATGGATTAATGGGTTGACAGGTTAATGATATAATGGGTGATCATGGAAATAGACTGGTGGCTTTACAAGGAGAAGAAGAAAACATGTTAACACGCTCTTACCTTCTCTCTATATGATGCCTTGCACTGTCTCGGGACTCTGAAGAAAAGTCCCCAGAAGCAAGAAGTTCCTCACCAGATGTGCCCCCTCACCCTTGGACTTCCCAGCCTCCAGAACTATAAGAAATAAATTTCATTTCTTTATAAATTATCCAGATTCAGGTATTCTGTTAAGCAACAGAAAGTGGGCAAAGACAGCATGAGTCACATGCTTGCTTACAGAACAGTCAACTGAAGCAGAGAAATTAATTACTACAATAACAATATCTTGGCTCAGGTGACGACTCTTAGTCAAAACAGTTATATCCAAGAAGTGGTGTCATAGTGGTTTCCACTATAACCATGTGTGAGATTAGCCAAATTACTTCATTTTTCTGTGTGTCTCTCTGTTTCTTCATCTGTAAAACAGGATTGAGTTGTTCCCCTCTCATAGAGTTGTTTGAGGATTACATGAGAAAATGCAACATTCTATGTAAAAGTGCAAGCCTGGAAACTGGAAACAATATAATATAAATATTCATTAATAAGGGACAAGTTAAAAAAATTGGTAGACTCAAGCAATTGACTACTATTCAGCCATTAAAACCTTATATATATTTATATATAAAATTGTATATATTATACATATATAAATCCACACATATATGTGTGTGTGTGTGTATTTCCCCACCAGAAGGCAGGTTTCCTCCTTCAAAATATGTGGACATTTTCCCTGGTCTCTTTAGTTTGCAAAGGTGAGGTCAGAGCTCAGTTGGGAGCATAGAGGCTGAGACAAAGAGGGCCCATACCTACCTGTGACATAATGGAAAATGGTTCTTCTTGAGTGGAAACTTTTGGCTCTCTCCTGTGAAGGAAAGATGAGCAAAAACAGGGAAATGGGGACCTGGAAAAGAGAGGATGCAGAGAAGATGCTTTGATATGAATAGTCAGTAGCATGGCAGAGTCAAGTGTAAAACAGCCAGATGGAGACACCCTATGGTGGTGGTGGGGATTTATTGACAAACTCCAGCCCACAGGCCAAATGCAACCCACCACCTGATTTGTATGACCCGGGAGCTAAGAATATTTTTTTATGCTAAATGGTTGAGGAATAAATTATAAAAAATGATATTTCCTGACTTGTGAAAATGATGTGAAATGCAGATGCCAGTGTTCATAAGCAAAGTTTTACTGGAACACCCCAGAGTCATTCATTTATGTGTTATCTATGGCCGCTTTCCCCCATGCAGAGTTGAGTGCTTTGACAGAGACCATATGGCTCCCAAAGCCTTATATATTTACTGTGTGACCCTTTACTGAAAAAGTTTGCTTGTCCCTGCCTTGTGGTATAACTCAAGGATTACTCAAGGGAGGGTAAAACTGAAATTTAACACTTGCGAGCACTAACTCTTCACATATGCTTAGTATAATTCTGTGAACAACCCTGCAAGTACGTACTATGATCATCCTCGTTTCAGAGGTGAGGAAATTGAGAAGCCTGGGTAATTTGCTCACGGTCATACCATGAGTGAGTAGAAAGGCTGGGATATGAGCGTGGGCTGTCGAATTCTAGAGCAATATTGTGTAATATCTAGCTTTAGTTTCTTGCCTGGTACGTGATATAATTCTTGCCAGTTACCCCTCAAAATGTCAGTATTGCTGTGTAAACTGTTGCTTCCTGACCTTAGTCTTACTGTGGAGAGAGGGATTGGCCTGTTCCTACACTTGAGGCAAAGGGTCAATGGGAGAGTACAGTCGCCTGGAGGAGCGGTACCAATTTCATCCTGCAGTTTACATTCGATGGCATTGTGTGTGCACGTGTGTGTATGTGTGGTTTATACATAGGAAATGTCTAGAAGGTTTCACTGCAAACTGCAAATAGTGTTTGCTTTGGGGGAGTGAGATGGTAAGGCCGAATTGGGAACGGTCTACATTTTAATTCTATGCTGTTTGAACTTTCAAGTGAGGTTGTAGTCTCTGTATTATTATTTTTTTAAAAAATGTAATATGGTGAAAAGAAGTCTCTGGACTGGTTTTCCCTTTCGTGAAATGAATTAGCTTAACGCTCCTTTGAGTGTCTTGGGTATTGAGAAGAGACAGATTGTTTCATCCAATTCCCCAGGATAGGGCCTAGAGGAAAAAAGCATTATCCACCTGCCAAAAAACACCCTGCTCCTCTACTTGGGATGAACCTGACTTAATCAGGAGTGGAAGTTACATGTTCTTCTTTTCAGAGGTATGCAAGTATGGTTTTTCTCTTGACATAAAGATGTTCACACACTTTTGGGGATGAAACCCTTTGCAAATAGCTTATCTGTTCCACTTTCTACTCTTGGGGATGAAAGAGGATGTTTCTCCTTTGCTCGGACTATTGAGGAAAGGCAATGCTTGGCTTTGCCCCAGTGTGACTTCTGTTTCCCCTCCAAGGTGACGAGAAATGTGCTGTCCTTAGATTCTCATGCTCTCAGAAGAACGATATGCATTTTCTCTCGCTTTCCTCCCCCAGGACTGAGACAAAGAACAGTCCTAGAAGTTCCGCTTCCCAAGGCTGGAGAGGCGTGGCAGAGCCCTCCACATTCAACCATCACTCATGCCTGAAGGCAGCTCCCAGCACTCAGTTCTGGAGGCAGTGGTGGGGGCTGGTCTTCCTGGACTCGCTAGGTGTCAGCTTGGTAACTTGGGGACTATCTCAAGTTGAGTAAAACAGCAGTGAGTGTTGCTTCTGTTTTGAGGTACAGCATTAAAAATGAAGTACTTGAACAAGCTGGACATTTGAGTTCCATTTCTTTTGCATTGTTGAATATAGCCTCCTAATTTATTTTATTTTTTAAATTGACATGTAATGATTATGCATATTTATGGAGTACAGAGTACTATTTCAATACACACACTGTGTGATGATCCGATCAGGCTAATTAGTACATCTGTCACCGCAAACATGTATCATTTCTTCGTGATGAGAACATTTGAACTCTTTCCTTCTAGCCATTTGAAAATATACAATAAATCACTGTTAATTATAGACACCTGGCATGACTATAGACTACTAGAACTTATTGCTCCTATATAGCTGTAGTGCTGTATCCACTAACCAACCTCACCCTATCTCCACTCCGCCTACCCTTCCCAGCCTCTAGTAACCACAATTCTACTCTCTACTTCATTAGCTCACTTTTTTTTAGCTCCCACATATGAGTGAGACCATGTGGTATTTATCTTTCAGTGCCCAATTTATTTCACTGAACATGATTATCTTCCAGGCTCATCCATGTGGCCACAAATGACAAGATTTTATTCTTTTTATTTTATGGCTGCGTAGTATTCCATTGTGTATATACATCACATTTTCTTTATTCATGTATTGATGGACAGTTAAGTTGATTCCACATCTTGGCTATTATAGATAGTGCTGCAATAAGCATGGGGGCTGGTGGGGGGGTTGCACATATCTGATCAATATACTGATTTCCTTTCCTTTGGATAAATACCCAGTAGTGGGACTGCCGGATCATGTAGTAGTTCTATTTTTAGTTTTTGGAGGAACCTCCATACTGTTTTCCATAATGGCTATGCTAATGTAACATTTTCACCAACAGTGTATAAGAGTTCCCTTTTCTCCAGATCCTCACCAGCATTTGTCTTTTGTCTTTTTGATAATAGTCATTCTAACTGGGGTAAGATTATATCTCATTGTGGTTTTGATTTGCACTTCCTTGATGATTAGTGATGTTGAGCATTTTTTCATATACCTATTGGCCATCTGTAAGTCTTCTTTTAAGAAATGTTTAGTCAAATCATTTGCCCATTTTTTAATTGGATTTGGGTTTTTTCTGGGTGGGGAGGTATTGAGTTGTTTGAGTTCCTTGTATATTCTTGATATTAATCCCTTGTTGGGTGCATAGTTTGCAGATATTTTCTTCCACTCTGCATGTTGTCTCTTCATGCTGTTAGTTGTTTCCTTTGCTTTGCAGAAGCTTTTTAGTTTGATGTAGTCCCATTTGTCTATTTTTTCTCTTGCTGCCTGTGATTTAGAAGTCTTCACCATAAAATTTCTGCTCAGACCAATGTCTTGAAGCATTTCCCCTATGTTTTCTTCTAGTAGTTTTATAGTTTCAGATCTTACAATTAAGCCTTCAATCCACTTTGAGATGATTTTTGTATATGGTGAAAGATAGGGGTCTAGTTTTATTCTTCTGTATCTGAATAACCATTTTCCCCAGCACCATTTATTAAAGAGGCTGTCCTTTCCCCACTCTATGTTCTTGGTGCCTTTGTCAAAAATCAGCTGGCTATAGATATGCAGACTTATTTCTGGGTTCTCTACTCTGTTCCATTGGCCCATAGGTCCATTTTTATGCCAGAACCATGCTGTTTTGTTTACTATACCTTTGTAGTATATTTTGAAGTCAGGCAGTGTGATGCCTCCAGCATTGTTCTTTTAGCTCAGAATTGCTTTGGCTATTCAGGGTCTTTTGTGGAATTTTAGGATTGTTTTTTCTTTTTCTGTGAAGAATTTCATTGGTATTTTGATAGGGCTTGCCTTAAATCTGTAGATCACTTTGGGTGGTATAGTCATTTTGACAATATTAATTCTTCCAATCCATGAACTGGGGATATCTTTCCATTTTTTGTGTCCTCTCTAATTTCTTTCATCAGTGTTTTGTAGTTTTCCTTGTAGAGATCTTTTACCTCCTTAGTTAAATTTATTTCTAGGTATTTTATTTATTTTTTGGTAGCTATTATAATTTTTTTGGTAGCTTTCTTGATTTCTTTTTTGGCTGTTTAGTTGTTGGTGTGTAGAAATGCTACTGATTCTTATATGTTGATTTCATATCCTGCAACTTTATGAAATTCGTTTAACAGTTCTAAGAGTTTTTTGGTGGAGGTTTAGGTTTTTCTACATATAAGATCAAGTCATCTGCAAACAGGGACAATTTGACTTCCTCTTTCCCAATTTTGATGCCCTTTGCCTCCTCTTGCCTTATTGCTCTGGTTAGAACTATGTTGAATAAGAGTGGTGAAAGTGGCCATCCTTGTCTTGTTCCAGGTCTTAGAGAAAAAGCTTTTAACCTTTTCCCATTTAGTATGGTGTTCACTTTAGACTTCATAGATTCCTAATTTAGAAACATTTATGTGGGGGAAAAATAAATCATACAATCCATAATGTAATAGCATGCCATATTTTTTTCCTGTAATCACAGTAAAAAAATGTAAATCACTATAAACTTGCCAATTTTTCTTTCTTGGAAAGAACTGTACTTTTTTTCTGTAATCGTGCTCTTTTTGCTTTGGAAAGAGGAATGCCCTTCCTCTTATGAAATTAATTAAGAATGCTTACATAGATATGTAGACATATCTCTGAGATAGACATAGACAGGTAGATGAATGGATTATTATTATTATTATTATTATTTTTTGTGGCTGGCTGGTAAGGGGATCTGAACCCTTGATCTTGGTGTTACCAGCACCACGCTATCCCAAGTAAGCTAACCAGCCAGCCTATGAATAGACAGACAGACAGATAGATAATATACAGACAGACTCAGACATATATGAGGGAAGAAAAGTAGATACAAAGTACAATTTGCAAGGAAGTGCTCTAAGTCCTAAGGAGTTAGCAGTGAACAAAAACACAAGAAGTCTCTAAACACATAGAGCAAAATTTAAAAAAATTTTTTTTTATTGAAATGTATTGATTATATTTATTTTGGGGGCACAGTTTTATTTCAATACATGTATACAATGTGTAGTAATCAAATCAGGGTAGTTGGCAAATTCATCACCTTAAAAATTTATCATTTACATAGAGCAAATTCTAAACAACAAATAGACAAATACACAATGCCATGCCAATAGTAGTAAGTGCTTTGAAGAGAAGTGATGCAGGTTCAGGAACTCAAACAGTGGGGCTCAACCTTGGCTAGACATTGCAAACACCTGGGAGCCTTTGTCGCACCTGGAGAGATTCTATTTCAGTTGGTCAGGAGTACAGTGTAGGATCTGGACTTTTAAGCACCTCGAGTGGGTCTAATGTACAGCCAGAGTTGAGAGCCACTGTGTTAGAGAGTGACAGTGGGTGCTACTTTAGGTGGGTAGTAAGAGAATGTTTCTTTGAGTAGGTAACATGGGGAGGGGTCTGAATGAAGAGAGAGAGTGAGCCAAAGGCATATCTGAAGTGTGTTCCAGGTAGATGGATCACACAAGCCAAGTCCCAGGTGACTGGATGCTTGGTTTGCCTTGGGAACAGGAAGGAGGCAAGTTTAGGTGGAGCAGAGTGAGTGAGGGGAAGAAAGAAATAGCATTAGGCTGGAGTGGTAGACAAGAGCCAGATCATTTAGAGCCCTGTAAGGCATGGAAGGAACTTAGGTTTATTCTTACATGATGAGAAGCCATAGAAAGATTTTGAGAAAGGGGGTGAAATAATATAATCTATATTTTAAAGGATTGCTCTGGCAGATGTATGGAATATGGACTAAATATCAGATACAAGAGCAAAAGTAGGGGGCCAGTTATGAATCTACTGCTGTAAATCGAGCTAGAAAGAATGGTGGTTTAAGACAGGGTATCAGCAGATCAAGGTGATGAGAAGTGGAGATAATTGGGGAGGTGACGCCAAAAGAATGTTCTCTTAAATTGGATGTTTGCTGGATGTGAGAAAAAAAAAAAAAAGGAGTCAGAAATGACCCCCAATGCTTTGGCTTGAACAAACATTTTGGGGTCAACTGCGATGCCGTTTACTAATTTGAATGACACCAGAGGAGCAGTTTTCTGGGCATGTTAATGTTCGAGGTGAAATGACATTGGCATAAAAAATGGTAGGTTTTTGCTTTTGTTTTTAATATCCTCAACTGACAAATAGTTGGTAATGTTGGTCCCTTAATTTTAAAAGTTTTAATGTTCCATAAGTATTTTAAGACAGTGACTTCATGCTGCAGAGCACAATTAGAAAATGTAAAGTGTTTATAAATAGCTCCTGGTAAAAAATGTCTAAAATAAATTGGAGCATTTCTAGTTTTAAAAAATTAATCTTTCTCCAACTAAAGTGTTCTTGGTTTTATTATTTCCCCGAAATATCTACATTACGGCAGAATTAAAACATTAGTCTAATGTTAGATTTGGACACTTACATAGACGTCAATTCATAACAATGACCAAAATCCTTTCAGTTTTATGTCATTGTCTCTGTGTAAAATTAAGATACCTGTGGAATTATGAGACATCTGTAACCCTTGCTACATCTCAGAAGATGAAAATCAAGAATTTATATAAACTAAAAAAAAAAACTTTTCTTTCAGCACCGTGGGTGATACCAGAATATAGTGTGTTATAAAAACTCAGAGATGTTGTTAATATTTAGTAGAGTCATATTGAATGTCTGAGTTTTTTCCTATTGTTTGGCCAATGGAACAATAAAATAATTTCCTATGATGTCAGCAGCCATGTCGTGAATTTGAATGTTTGTGAGAATAGTTCCCCTGTGGCTGAGAATGTCTATACAGGCATCAGAATCCGGAGAGTGTATATTACAACATCTTTTAAATGGGAGTGACATGAAGATTTCTTCTGTATTTCCCTGGCAATAATAGCAAAAAAACTAATTACATTTTTTCTCGTAGAAAAAATAAAATATGAAAGAAAAAAGTAAGATTTCAATTTCTAAGAATCTGGATATCTTTCAATAAAGATCATTTTCTAATATCCAATGATTTTATTCACTATCACTAGGTATACAAGTCTCTACCCTGAAAATGTAGTTGGCAAAATTGATGCAAAAGCAATAAAACTGCTCTGGAGGGACAGAAACCACATTTTGTAATTTCATTTATTGCTAATTTATTTGAAACTAAATTGTAGCTAGGTCCTATATGGACACTAATGAGATTAAAAGCATGTTCAGGTTGTGCCTATTCAAGTCACCTTTTTGGGTAATTTCAAGTGTCTCTATAAATATAAAGTGTGTACGTAGCTAAGCATTAGTGAAGTCCCTGTGATGCTTTTTAGTCCATAATGTTTCTTTCTATTGATTTCTCTTTGTGGGTCTTTGACATAAATTCCCAAAGCAGAACTCAGTGTATTTGTTAAGGAACTTTAGAAAAACACACAAAGCCTCTCCACAGATGCCTCCCATGAGTGCTTTCTCCTGGTCCAATAAAGTAGCTTTCAATGGTGACTGGAGCTGAAGAGGACATTGGGAGTAGCAGTTCTGTTCTCCCTCTGCCTCAGCTTATCAGTTCACTACTTCTTTTTCATGATCTTTTCATGGTCATAAGAGAAGTTTAAAAACGATATTTCTAAAATAAATAAATAAATAAATAAATAAATAAATAAATAAAAATAAAAACGATATTTCTGAGTAGAGCTGACAATGAAATCCTGCTGGCATGAATAAAAATTGGTTTGAGTGCAGTCTCATGAGGCACACGAACACACGCATAAAACATACACACACATAACAGACATCTGATAATAACGGCTAACATATGCTTGGCATTTACTTTGTTCTATCTATATATGTCATTTAGTCCTAAAAACTGCTCTATGATGTAGGCGTTACTGGCAGTGCCATTTTACTGATGAGGAAATGGGCCTTAGAGATGAAATAACTTGTCCCAGTCTATCCAGCCACTAAGTGGAGCAGCTGGAAACTCTATCATGGTTCTCCAGTCACATCTATAAAACCTCCCATGAGCAGCCAATATGTTCTTCCAGGCTGGGTTCAGGGTTAAACCCAGATAAGGGCTATCACACCTCCTCTTCACCAGCTCTACAGGAGACACACCACATTGCTGGGTCCTTGGGTAGAGAGTAATTAATACCTGTCTTTAAACAATATCCCAGGGTCTGAGAGCTAAAGATATTTAAAACTAGAAAGACTCGGCCAACTAACATTGTTATCTCACCTGGAAAAATCTAGTCAATAGGAAAAAGGAAAGAACAATAATTGTCTAATAAAACTACCCTTCCTTTTCCTGAAAGTTAATTTGAAAAAGGATTGAACTTTTTGTATATAAAAATATAGATTTGAAAGGCAAACAACAGATCAATTCTGGTTTCTTTTTGTTTTAAGTAAATTCTTACACATGAGTCTTTGTTTTAACATATACATACGGTGAAGTTTCATAATAGCAAAATGTGGCTGTTTTTCAGTTCTTAAGCTTCTCCAGTAGGAAAAGTTCTTTCTTGAAAGCATTTCCAGCTAAAAAGCTTCAGCAGTTTGGAATCATGAACAACCTTGTTCTTTTTCAGACTGTTCCACTCAAAAGTCATTTCTACTTACTCCACGCTAAATGGTTGGTCTGCCCTAAGCCCCACTGCTTCCCAGAATTTATCTCCAGTCAAATTTGCCTTGTCACCTCTCCTGATTAATCTCGGTTGTCTACACCTGAGCAGGGGACAGATCCAGAGGTTGCTAATACACTTAGGCAGTATTTTCCCTTTGGACTGCCAGCCTGCGGCAAGCACAGGTGGATGGTAATTCAAGCTGAAATTAACTTTGGCTCTGCCAAGCTTTTGGTTTTGATCTGTAGGAAAATTTCTTTGTAATGTGTGCCAAGGAAATGCAATTAAAAAAAAAAATGAAGGGAATTGTTATATAAGAGTGAGATTGCTTTGTGGTCCCTTGGCTGGGATGTTTCTAATGCTGTATTTACAAGGGGAAAGACGTAAAGTGGAGAAACATTACAACCAAGGTTTTGGTATAAAACATACCCTGATTGAGAAGACTGGAATTTAAGTGCTCCTTTAAAGAACTTTGAGGCCATCCTTGGACTTCTCAAGAAGTAAATCCACTTGCTGCTGCTGCTGCTTTTGTTGTTTTCACCCAAGTTATAAAAGTATTGGAATATGATGCATCACAAAACAAAAAAGAATCTTCTCATTGTCTTCATCATCTGGGATGAGACTATGTGACTATATAGCATCTTTAAAAATTTATCTATGAAAAGAGATCCCTCAAATTCCAAGACTGATTTATATTTTAGGTAATTTTTTTGATATAGGCCCAAATTGACATCAAGGTCATTTTTTGTCTCTTTTCACCTCATTTGGACAATTTTTATCTGTGGAATGAATGAGGTGGATAGTTGTAAACAATTATTCAACTATCACAAAAAAATCTTGAAGCATGAGTTATTAAAATGACTACTTCAGTTCTCTATTTATTAATATAGTGAAGACATATCATTTACAGCCCAATTACCTACACTCTGGTTTTTATTTCTCTGGTTTAATTATTTTTTATTAATATTTTAAAGCATATCTAATACTCATAGGTCCTTTGAATGTGCATAATACCGATCTTCTTGAATTAAACTAAAATCTATTATAGTGAGTATCTAAAAATGAAAAGTTATCATTAATAAATAAAAACAATACCTTAGGTAGAATCTAGTTGGTGGGTATACGAATGTTCTTTCAACTTTAAAACTTTACAAATCCTTTCAACTTTCCTGCCTATATTAAAGTTTAAATAATAAAAAGTTGGGAAAAAACCCAGACTAGACTTGCCTGATATGACCTCTCCATCTTTCCCATTAAAATACCCAGGAAGACACACAAAAGGACAAAAACTGGAGATAATACTGAAAACTTAGGGGGGAAAAAGACTGCAAAATTGAACACGATTCCCACAGTTTCCATTATTATATACTGGGGTGGGTGAAGGGATACATTCTGGGATGATATGTGCTCTGAATTCTAAACTACAGCAGCAGGGATAACAGCAAGAAAGGGGCTTTGGCTCACCGTAGCTGCCTGCCCAGAACAAGGCACTGCCTTAGACTAAAACACCAGAGAGGCTCTCGGCCCTGTCTCTTCTGTAGATAAGCTCTGTTAGAAGCTGGTTGTAGTTATGCCCCCTCTCCGCCTACCCACTCCCAGCCCCACGACAACTACTTTTTTCTTTCTTACGTCTACTCAGACTCTAAAACTCCTGCCACCCTGTGCCAGCTGGTAATATGTTTCTATATAAAAAGAACAAGTCCTGTCATTTGCAGCAACATGGATGATCTTCGAAAACATGATGTTAAGTGAAATAAGTCAGGAATAAAAAAGATAAATGCTCCATTCTCTCACTTATATGGGGGAGCTAAAAAAAAAAAATAAGATGAATTCTTAGAAGTAGGGAGTAGAACTGTGGTTCCTAGAGGCTGGGAAAGGGAGGGGGAGGGAGGATAGAGAAAGGTTGATCAATAAACACAAAACTACAGCTAAGTAAGGAAAATAAGTTTTAGTGGGGTACAGTAGTGCTAGGCATCCGTAACAGTAACTCATTGTATGTTCTCAAATGGCTAGAAGAGGGTTCAAATGTTCTCATCACAAGGAAATACACATTTTTGTTATGATAAATATGCTAACTATCTGGATTTGACCATCGCACTTTGTATCATGTACTGAAATATAACTCTGTACCCCACGAACATGTACAATCAATATGTTTCAATTAAAAAAATATGTATATGTATATATATATATAACAATGAGGAGGGAAGTAAATCATATTTACCTCCCCAAAAGTGCATTCTGATTCTTCTGTGAGGCTCCTAGTGTAGGGAGCCTGAGTTACTCTAATCTGTAGTTGATCTGAGTATGGGCTTTGTTGCAGCTTTGTTAGGTCATCGCTGACTTCAAATATTTTGAGTGCGGAACTAACACTTTCCTGTCAGTAGGGCTGGAAACCCCACTGATCTCTTTATGCTTTATTACCAAGTCACCAGTTTTCTAAACCGCAGGAGGTCTCTCTCTCTGCTTTATAGGTCATCTGCCTGCTTTTTGGGTAAGCGAGAGGTTCCTTTTGCTCTTCAATTACAACCCCCACTCAGAGGGCCTCAGGAGATCTCTCTGTGCTCTACTCTAAGGCTTTGAAGGGCCTGTGCAGTGGAATCAGTGAAGGCACACAGAGCCCAGGGTGTTTGTCTCAGCCTTCCGTCCCCCTCTAGCCCTAAGAAGCTGGCAGTCAATGCCTGGCACTGGGTGAAGCATTCAGAAAGATTTCGCCCTCCTTACCTGCTCCCAGGCTGTGGCTTACCACCCCGCATATTTGATGAAAGCCCATGGGATAGAATTGACGGCAGGTGCAGGCTTGATCTATGGATAAGAATCCTGGGGATTCTAAACTCTCATGACAGCTGACATGAGGCATTAAGATTATGGGGTACACTGGCCCAGCCCTGTTCGGGGGGCTGACGCCCACCCGGCTCCCGCCTGCATCACCGGTTCACTCACAGCCCCGGGGCTGCCTCCATTTTCCCAGGTGCTGGCAGCTCCGCCCGGCTCGGCCGTCACTGAGCCTTCCCACTTGCTTGGCCTGGCACGGGGCTTTCCGGAGCCTGCGGGCCAGCCTCCCCTCCCACTCCCTCCGCGGTTCTCTGGCAGGGCTGGTGGCATGGGGCGTCCCCGGTCAGTGTCGGGAGGGCAAGGAAGTATGGGAAGGCCGAATTTCACTCCACCACACCCTGGACTCTGGCCCCCGGTAAACTTCCTGTTACTGGGAGGCAAATACCATCTCTGCGGCCACCAGTTTGGAAAAAAGCCTAACCAATTTCTGGTTGAGAATAGTGTGGAAGGAGAGTTCCCAGGTCCACTTGAACCTGCCGGAGAGCAGGCTGCAGGTGGGTGCTAGATTCGGTCTATGCCGGGGGGATACAAAGGTGAACAAGTCCTGAGAAAGACCTACACAGTGCTACAAAGGCACCCAGAGCGACCGGTCGTCTGTGCCTAGCAGAAACCTGGTAGACTTCCTGGGCGAGGCGGTGCCGAGCAGGGTCTTGAAGGCCCAGCTGATAGACGGGGGTTGCAGAAGACACGCCCCAGCCCAGCACAGTGCGCATAGAGTGGGGAGACGTGTGGCCAGGGAGGCGGAGACTCGACAGAAACCACACGCCCTGTGGGGTCGCCACTGCACGATCTAACAGCCTGGGCCAGAGCACACGGAACGGGGAGAAGTCCTGTACAGAAAGTGAAAGCTCAACAGAGATCACACACCCTGTGGTACGTGATCCACCAGCCCAGCACAGTACAAGCTGACCAGAAAGCTGGCTCCCTGGAGAAGCCCAAGACCCGAGGCAACCACACACACAAGGCACTAGAGGCCAACTGAGCAGTCACGGACGGAGCTATACGAAATTGGCAACCACAGCAACATCCTAGTTAGTCATTAGTCTCAAACTGGTGGACTGTGAACCCCCCTGCCACAATGAATAAACACCAAAAAAAAGATACCAGAAATACAAAAAATCAAGAATGTACACCACCAAAAGTTAATAAATCTCAAACTCTAGATCCTATAGAACAAGAAGCCCCTGAAATGACGGACAAGGAATTTCGAGTGATAATTCTAAGGAAACTGAATGAGATACAAGAAAACTCAGCTAGACATCATGATTAAATGAGGAAAAGTATACAGGATCTGAAAGAGGAAATGTACAAGGAAATCAATGTCCTGAA